>NC_059279.1:12942814-12950314 GCF_017591435.1 Portunus trituberculatus | reverse complement strand
TACCTTAAGATACTTTGTACATTTGGTGCGTAGTCGATTTTAGTGCATACTATGACAAAATATCTATTATTTTTAGCTATAATACTTACATTCTATTTTAAGAAAACTCTATTAAAAGTATACTAGAAATCTCTAAACTCTTATCATTGCACACACGGCGCCTGCATCACCATCACTGCATCACAATTATTGAAGTGTCATCCTTGATAATGCTGAGTCATGATGAGTCAGCAACAAACACCACGTGGATGTTAAGGATGTCTGCTTCTCTTTTTTCCTCTTCCTCCTGGTGTCATAGCTGGCGGTGGCCTGGGAGAGAGAGCGCAGGACGGGACCCACGTTTTCCTCAGATCTGTAAGAAAAAAATGACATTCTGAGCGAAACATTGAAGTCTACTGCCATCAGTAGAAGACAGCGTTAGCGAGTGGAAACTTCTTCATTATACTTTTACACGTCGGCTTTTAAATATTTGCCTTGTATTTTTAATTAACTACTTTGCATGCTAATGAAGATTCTGTGTCTGCGTAGTATATACATGCAAATATTTTTTGTTTTTTGTATCTTTTTACTTTAGACCTTTCATAAGGATTGTATTTGTATATGTGACATTAACATGTTTAATTTGTGCACAAAAATACATATACATTCATATTCATATTCACAAGCTTCGCATATATAAAGTTGGTGTCGATTTTTGTTTATTATAGTAGACTGTTTCAATATGTAATCATCTAACTATTAATCGTTTCATCTTTTTACATTTGGCAGCACGGGTTCCTGCGTAATACTCTTTCTTTTCAATTAATTAATTGGCTAATCGATCCCTTTCATCATTATACATATTGGATGCGACAAATGAATTAGTGTTAACTATAAATAAAGTAGTTCATAAACTCAAATAGTTCATAGATTATTCTTATATTTATAGTTTCGCTTATTTCTTTACTTTTCGTTTAATTTCCATTTTTCGTTCATTATACTCATGTTGTCTTTTCTACTCCTCACCCTTATTTCATACTCACGCTCTCATTCCTCTCTTTTCTCCTTTATTTCTGATTATTCTTTCCGTCTTTCATCCATTCATTCTTTCCCTGTCTCAATAATTTCTACGTCTGCCAGCCATAGAATGGTCGTCCTGACCCCTTCTCTCCCTTACGTTGAGAAGTGAGATTTGGATTGTCTTAGGAGGCAGACAACACCTCAACAAGCCACGGAATCATTGAGAACCTCTTTCTGCGGTAGTACTCGTATTTTGGCTTGGCCATAAGCCACGCCAACTTGATCATGGATACTCTTCTTGGGCTGAAAGAAATATTGTGCCCTCCTCTGTCGCTGATTATATCTTCTTCACAGAAGTCATCGCTCAGTAATTCTCAGTTTATGCTGTTTCAATATGAAATATAGATTTATCTACGCTACGGTGAGGTAAGGAAATAGCTCTGAATAGGATTAAAAGAGAATGCTACCTTTTCCACTGACAAGCGGTCGCGAGCCAGTATTGCACTCGCAACCTTCGAAATAACTGCAACGTGCAATATATTATTGTCGAGGGGCTCTGCTGGAATTTTGTCCCTGAAGATATAATAGATGACGTACATTTTCGTCTCCACTCCACCAATGTAAACCTTTCTAGCACTTGTCCTCCGTCACTCTGATTAATACCAGTCACAGTGAGAAGATCGCTTTGGAAACAACTCTTGCTTGAGGGGCGGGCGAAGATAGAGTGACTAAGGGAGACCGTCAGTGGCAAGAGGAAAGCTCGTTCAGTCAGGCTCGTGGTCTTCCGATGAAAGCAAGTGTCACATATACGGTACATTACGTTACCAGATGAGAAAATTGTCTGTTGTTAAATGTTGTCATGCTACTTTTCTACTTTCCCTTCTCTCCTCATCTCCATGGTGCATGAAAATGATGTACAACTTCAGTCCCCCTCCTCCACTCTCTTTCCGTTTGTTTGTCTATCTCTTTATCTATCTTTTAGTTTATTTCTTTCTTTCTATATATCTATATATCTATGTATCTGTCTTTCTGCCTGTCTTTCTGTCTGTTTAACTATGTATGATTGTATATCACATCCTCTATCTTTTTTGTTTCTGGCTGTCTGTTTGTCTTTATTTTTTTTGTATGTGTTTTTCTATCTGTGCTATCTCTCTCTCTCTCTCTCTCTCTCTCTCTCTCTCTCTCTCTCTCTCTCTCTCTGTGTGTCACACACACACACACACACACACACACACACACGGAGGCGGTGACGTAGTGGATAAGGTGGTGAGCGTGGGATCGGGCAGACGTCCACGCGTAGGTTCGAATCCCACCACGTACAACATTAAACACTTTGCCATTTGTCGAGTGGTTTAAAGTTACCTACTTGTCACCATGATACCCAGGTTCTAGGTGGTTACACTCAAGATGATCCTGGGTGGTGATATGGGCCCTGATATGGGTACCACTATAAATAAAATTGCCTGAGCCACTAATGGGCGGAAGCTGAACAGCGCATCCTACACACTCTTCAAGTGGGCCTACAGGCGCTATAGGCCTCAACGTAAAAAAAACAAAAACAACAAAAAAAAAAAACACATACACACTCAAGGCAAATTGTACGATTGTCATTAAGTTGACAGAGTTACAACATTAACTGGAGGCTGTGGGAGGAAGAGGCGTGGGAGGCACCGGCTTTCCCTTGAGTTTGCTGACTTTGCGTGGGTGACACCAGCACGCCTGGAACATTTTAATATGGAAATACGAGGCGTGGGAGGGGAAAAAAGGAAGTCATCTTATCATATGCATTATTAAAGAGTGGAAAATATTACCATCCTTCACCATCAGAGTGTAAGGTAACGAAAGGGTGAAGTAAATGTTCCTCTGACAAGCTCAGTGTATTCGAAAACAATACATTACAAAAGAAAAGAATAATCATATTTACATTAACAACGGAAGCAGGTACAATAAAAAAATCACGGTAATGCATTTGTGATGAAGGAGAAGTAATACGTGAGATAGATAGATAGATAAAGAGAGAGAGAGAGAGAGAGAGAGAGAGAGAGAGAGAGAGAGAGAGAGAGAGAGAGAGAGAGAGAGTTCTATTTCTGTCACTATATTTCCTTTCACTACCTCCAGCATACGTGGGTGTCTGACTCCAAGGCTAGTGATCTTTCAGCGTCTGTAATATTCTTTGTCTGTCTGTCTGTTTGTCAATGCTCGTTAAATTATGTATACTGAAAACCTGTCGTAACTCATATGTGTGTTGTTTTGTATCATTTACTTGTTTATATTATCAATGATTGTGTTCTGATTTTGATGATTTTGTAATATATTTTATGCTCATGTCTCAATGTGTGTTGTTAAATCTTCACCACTGTTGTGTTACTTTTTCATTGATACTTGTATTGTTTTCTTGTTTTAGTGTTTGCATTTACATATACATTTCTATTTTTTATTTTCTTTATGATTATGTACAGTAATGTTATTGATACTAAAGCTGACAAATTCGGTGTTTACAAGTGTAAGCTGGCGGAACAAAAAGACTAAGAGTGACTCCATTTAGTGAACAGAAGGAAAACTTGTACTACCCAATCTACAGCCTTGTAATACTTGTAGGTCAGTTCCCTCTCTCGTGTGCACTATGTTGTCTTTGGACCAATAAAGTCGCCAATTAATTTTGAAGGAGGGAACTGATAATGCATAATGCCTAGCCATCTCCACACACACACACACACACACACACACACACACACACACACACACACACACACACACACACACACACACACACACACACACACACACACACACACACACACACACACACACACACACACACACACACACACACACACATTAGAATAAGTAGATAAATGATAAATAACTATGTAAATATGCAACTCAACGAGCGAAAACATAATCTTACACAGCTAAATAATATCTTCCCTAGTAAATAAATAAACAAATAAGCTCAGAGATGCGAAAACCTCGTGATTATACTAAAACAACAACAACAACAACAACAACAACAATAACAAACACGTATACACACACAGCTGGAAATTCAAGAAGAGGAGGAAGTCATCATGAAAAAGAAATGGGCTGTAATAGGAAGAGTGGGAGGAAGAGGACTAAGAGGAGGAGGAGGAGGAGGAGAGCGAAAAAAAAAGTTGCCTTAAGATGAAAATAAATTGAGAGAGAAAAATATAGCAACGAAGAAAACACAAAAAAGACGGAATGGCACTAAATATATTATCGTCTCGTCCTCATTTTTCCTTTCCTTCGTTGTCCTTTTCTTCTCTTCCCTCTTTCAGTTCATCCTCTCCATCATCATCTGTCTGTCTTCCTCTTCCTTGAATATCCTCTGCATCTCTTCTTTTAGTCATTTTACTCTTTCACATCTGGTTTAGATATCAGGAAGCGAAGAAAGAGACAATGAAGGAATGGAAGGATGAGGGCGAGGTATTAATACATGACAAAGAGTGAAGGAAACGGAGAACAAACAAGGAAATAAATATATAATAATGTGATGAGGTACAAGATCGAGATGCTGACAGAGGAGGAGGAGGAGTGAAGGGAGAAAAGTAAGAATAAAAGTGGAGAAAGGGATAATTGAGAAGAAGATGAAGGAAGAGATTAAGTACGAAAATTGTGAAGAGAATCAGAAGGAGACAGTCTTCCTTGTTGAGAGGCATTGGGGAGTATATTACTAATGAAAGCGCTGCTGATCCTCCCTCTCAAAGTACTTGTTGATTGCCACCTCCACGAGCCTCATGACCTCAGACCCAACCTCGTCACGTCTGCGAAAATAAGAGAACAGTGATGAGAGATGAATTAAATTTCAAACCAACAAGCGGAAAGAAAAACAAGGTCAAGATGAGATAACGAAAGGTAGAAAATACAATATAAGATAGACAGCGCATTTTTTTTTAAAGGGAAAAGTATGTTAGGAAAGGAAATGAGGAAAGTGAAAAAATTTAAGATAAGAGAAAGAGACAAGACAAGTGATTAATTATGTATATTTTCAGTAACGTGGTTTAGTTTTTTTTTTTTTTATGTCAGACAAGATGTTATTTTAATGGAAGGTTTAATAGGAAAACGTGAGTACTTTATGAGGTTCTAAAATTTTTTATGATAGTTATAAAGCGAAGCCACGAATAATATAGAAGATTCTAAGGTCAAGGGTATACAATGTGATAAAAGACTGTAACCCTTTTGCTCTCTCTCTCTCTCTCTCTCTCTCTCTCTCTCTCTCTCTCTCTCTCTCTCTCTCTCTCTCTCTCTCTCTCTCTCTCTCTCTCTCTCTCTCTCTTCATCGTTATTTTTCATCACTCTGCGCCTTGTTGGATGTTACGCAGGTGTCTGAGATGTATAAAGTATGTCATCACCCTTAGGAAACTGACGAACATTTATCTGTGTGTGTGTGTGTGTGTGTGTGTGTGTGTGTGTGTGTGTGTGTGTGTGTGTGTGTGTGTGTGTTAATCGGGAGGTAGGTATACGTTGTTCCAGTGCTGGTGTGTGTCTGTTTTTGTATACATTTTTTTCCATATTTTCTCCGGGCGGGGAGAGCGAGAGACAGGGGCGAGGGGTGGGAGAGAGAGCTAACGATTGCATCTCCTTCAGGGTGTTCCTGTTCCTTAGTGAAGAGGTTGAGCGTAAACCTCCACCCATCCCACTTACACACACAGACAGACAGGCAGACACAGACACACACACACACAGACAGGCAGACACACACACACACAGTCAAACACACACACACACACACACACACACACACACACACACACACACACACACACACACACACACACACAGGCAGACAGGCAGACACACACACACACACACAGAAACACACACACACACACACACACACACACACACACACACACACACACACACACACACACACACACACACACACACACACACACACACACACACACACACACACACACTTCTCAAACAGCAGTGAAGTTACGTATGTATTTTTCTCTCTTATATACTCATCTGTCCTCCATATTCTCATCATTCCTCTTTCCCCTCAAGCGTCATATTATCCACCTGCTGATCTACCACCGCCGGGCACGTGTTCTTGTTGTGGGAGGAGTAAGTAGGGCAGGGCGGTCAGCTATCCTTCCCTGGGGTCAAGAAAGTGGCAGGGAGTGTGCCAAGAGGTTACGTTACATGTTACTCTCTGCCCTCCGGTACTCGTATTTAGTGAGGCAGATACCTAATGTTCCGATTTGTAAGACTAGATACGAGTCTTGTCTTTACTTATTCGCTTTGTACTACTGATTTTTTTTCTTTCAGAGGTGTGTATATTCAACAGTATTTTACGGTGTTGAAGGTACGCGTTTGGCCTACTTACAAAATTACACCATGCACGTCAGGTGTGAAGTGGCGGTGATGATGGTGATGAAGGTCTCTATGGTGATGGGTTTATAATTGTAGTTGTTTTTCTGAATATCTTTAGTACTGCTTTATAACAGTCAAGGTATGTAAATATGCGGCCTACTTGTGTGCATTTACATGTTAAACAACAGGTGGAAAAGGGATGATGATGATGATGGAAGTGTCTGTGGTGTGGGAATGATGAGTGAGCATAAAACGATGCGACACAGGCGGTGATTGCGGTGACAAATCCGTTACGGTGTATTAATGCTGGCGGCGATGCGAGTGGCGATGGCAAGAGTGAGGAATCTGTGGCGAGGACTGTGCAGAATGATAGCAGAGTTGGCCTTGACATTATAAAGCCCATGATAATGACGGCATAGAAAGGTGAGAAGCCCGGAGAGAGGAAGGAGGGAGGCGGCACGGGGAATCAGGGAGAGAAGAGAGAGCGCGGCCTCGCATTGTGTATAGAAGATTCTACACCTTAGGCAAGTTAGCAGCGTTAGCAGTTCACCACGTCTCCACTACCCAGCCTCACCCTCTTTGTTTATGAAGCGGGTGGACCACATAGCCACGCTCCATGCTGCGCACCGCCGCCCTTTTCTCCCTCCACAGCGTCCGTACAATGGCAGGATGTATAATGACTTTATTTTAAACTAATCACCTCCATTATCTTTGTTCGTATATTTTCACCTTGATTTTCCGCGCTAGGGATCTTGTTTGAAGGATCAGCGAAAAGTTTGTTGTTTATTGATTCTGGGTTGCTGTTGGTGCGGCGTGCTCACCTAGGCGCGGCGGCGAGACTCCCGAGGTGGCGGGGCGCGGCCAAGGTGCTGTCACTACTTACCTCACCACCTGCACCATCCACTCGGGATAGGTGTGCTCATGGCAAGTGTGATTGTGGCAAACCATTATCATTGAAGGTGATTGCTGATACTGCATCATGTAATCATTTTGTATATCTATATCATAGCTTCAAAATTAGGTTTGATTTGACGTTTGAATCCCTTGTCTTCCTGGCGCGGTGATTATCAGAGTGTGTTATTGTGACGCTCCACGGCGCCAGGGTGGTGTGAGAGTCCCAGTAGCTTAGCGGGACACGATGACGGTGCATTGTGGAACCCC
>NC_059279.1:12907814-12930314 GCF_017591435.1 Portunus trituberculatus | reverse complement strand
GTGAAGGGTTGACCATGGCACGGCAGCTGAGGGAGGCCCCGCAGGCAAAGGACCCAGGGGCCGAGGAGCACCTGGGAGTGTGCGAAAAGACCGCCTAACACCAAGTCCGCCCAGCGGTTCTTGATGCCTTGTGTTTTCCGCCCACTCAGTGCCGCGTGGCTGGCTGGTTAGTGAACCATTTGACGGGACGTGATGTGTGTTTTATACATATAACGTATCGTTTATCTTACAGGACGACTTCGATAGCGGGTGATTTCCCTCTTTCCCGTGACACAGGCTGGACGACGGCCGGAAGGAACATGAACGAGCGACAAGGAAGAGTCGCGGACAAGCGAGGCTCCTGGCATGAGGAGGAGGCCGCTGCCGACCTTGAGTGTTTCACGACGCCTCACATTACTGTCTTGCAACACCGACACCTCATCTCTGCATACAAGGTATTTACATTCCTTACAAGTATACGTGGCATCCATCCACATCTCTTATGTACACTGGCTTGCCGAATGGCGAGCGGTGGGGTGCGAAGTGCGGGGACAGATTGAGCATCACGACGCAACTGTGGCGACGGCGACGGAGTAGTGAGAAGCCTGGAAGCTGGCGGCGAGCACCACCGCTGCTGCCGCCAGCCACGCCCACCAGTACCCTCGCATGGCCAAAGACGAAGATTGGCCGCTGCTGCCGTTGCTGATCCTCTGGTGGTCCGGCACGTTGTCAATAACTTCGGCCAACACGAAGAGAGAGAGGCGCACGTCGTGATGGATTCGCGGCGAGCGGTGTTGGAACATGGCGCCCACCCTGTGGATGGGCTCCTCACAACGGTCTCGCTCATCATGCAGCATGTCCTGGCTGTAAATGACGCTGCTATTGTGTATCGGGTCCACTGTCAGCTTGGAGTGCCTTGCCTGAAGCACCACGTTGTTCTCAGTGTGATGGATTAACTCCAGCTGACAGTCCTCCTGCAAGGACACAAAAAAACACTAGTTGGTTATGAGGAATGGCAGTTTACTTTGACCTTGAGTTAGACTCATTATCTAGAAAATGTATTCAAATCATTGTTATAAAGCAGTGATAGATGTCGTATACAACTATAGTGATAGATGTTGTAGACGACTGTAATGCAGTTATTCTATAGGATTTTAGCTGCAATAAGTCGAAAGAGATTTTCATGAAGTTTTTCTGCCATAGTCCACGATATAAAATACTGACACCCAGGTTTATAGCGATGGATCGGAAGAGCTGCTGCAGGGGCGGGATGGCCTCCGCTACGCCACTTCCCGTCGCGCTCTTCAGCAACGCTTCTTCCTTCTTGCTGAACCCAAGCATCAAGAAAAGACCCATCGGCAAGTTGAAGTCCTCTGTAACAAACCACGTCAACAATCACTCACTGTTATTACACTTAGTGACATTCAGAGATACTTTATAATCTCGCGGAGTTCGATGCTCTATTCATCCAGACGCTCACCTTCCCTCGGCCGCTGACACACGAAGTCTCCAGAGTAGCAGATACAATCGCCTCGGCTGACCTGATACGCTGGAGAGTTGTGGTTATACACGCCAGAGGTGGTCTCGCACGCCTTCTCCTTCGTGCACTCCAATACCTGCAAGTACGCTAGACGATAAAGAACCGTTCTGTCCTTGGTCGCGGAAGTTGAACAAAGTTAACTGGGTCATTCAAAGGCCATGACTAGAGGCTCACTCACCATGCACTGCATCTGTCCGTGTCGCTGGCAGACGCAGAGCGTCGAGCAATCAGTGGTGCTGCCGTCATAGAGCTGCAAAAAGAAAAAGACAATGAAGGTAAGTGTCGGAAAGAAAAGAAATACGAAATTATCAAGGAGTAATTATGGATTGCCTGCACAAACTGGAAGATCATAAGTTTTGATATATCATATATTAAAAAAAAAGAGGTATGATAGGGAAACAGAAAAAGAGGAAAGATGTACGGGAGTCTCACCCTTATCTTCTCGCCCTCCTCGATGATGTGTGGAGGGGTCTCTGAATGAAGCAGCACCTCGCAGTACTCTGCAATACAGTAATGCCAATCTTAGGGCAAATCCAGGCTGACGGAAACACTAGGAGCGTAAACGACAATTTTTTTACATATAAGTAACCGACATATCACGAAACCATAATTCAGATTACCACAACAAACATTACCACAGACTAAAAAAGCAAGTATTCTCTTTCAACTGAAAAAAAAAGAATAATAATCGAGGTAATTTGCAACACCAAAACTCACTCTCCGGCCTGTTAGTGGCGGAGGTGGTAAAGGTAGCAAAGGGGGCTGCTGGGGCTGCGTTGGGATGCGTGTGGTCGCTCTGAGCGGTGCTGGCAACCTTTCTCGCCTCCACGCCCACTGGTCTAGGCTCCTCCTCCGTCAGGTCTTCCAGGGAATCAGACCTTGAGTAAAGGGCTCGGTTGGCACCCCCGACCACCGCCAGCTGCGGGGAAAGTGTCTCTTCCTCTAAAGGAGAGAAGCATCCATTAAACTTCGTGAAAATGTATTTTGAATGATTGAGTTTTAGCAAATTTCATTTTTTTTATACAGATTTCTTTCTTTCTTTCGTGTGTGTGTGTGTGTGTGTGTGTGTGTGTGTGTGTGTGTGTGTGTGTGTTAACCTGTGTCTGTGGTCACCCAGCCAGTCTTCTCCATTACGGAGCTCAGGCTCATAGACCGATCTTCGGGTAGGACTGAGACCATCATCACACACACACCGGAAAGCAAGCCACACCCCTCGAGTTACACCTACCTATTTATTGCTAGGTGAACACACCCACACATTAAGATCTCTCTCGATTGTGAGTCGAGCGTGCTAACCACTACACTACGCGGTGTGTGTGTGTGTGTGTGTGTGTGTGTGTGTGTGTGTTTCACTGTTTGATCTGCTGCAGTCTCTGACGAGACAGCCAGACGTTACCCTACGGAACGAGCTCAGAACTCATTATTTCCGATCTTCGGATAGGCCTGAGACCAGGCACACACCACACACCGGGACAACAAGGTGTGTGTGTGTGTGTGTGTGTGTGTGTGTGTGTGTGTGTGTGTGTGTGTGTGTGTGTGTGTGTGTGTGTGTGTGTGTGTGTGTGTGTGTGTGTGTGTGTGTGTGTGTGTATTTACCTAGTTGTATTTACCTAGTTGTATTTACCTAGTTGTAGTTTTACAGGGCCTGGGCTTTATGCTAGTGTGGCCCCGTCTCCATATCTACACTTATCCAATCTTGCTTTAAAAGTATGTACACTCGTTGCAGACACTACTTCTTCATTTAAACTGTTCCACGTGTGTGTGTGTGTGTGTGTGTGTGTGTGTGTGTGTGTGTGTCTCTCTCTCTCTCTCTCTCTCTCTCTCTCTCTCTCTCTCATGGTGGCTTGTCTATTATTCTGTGTCTCACCTGCAGGGACCTGATCTACACGGGCGTCCAGACCGTCAGTGAAGGAGATGAGTGGGTCGGCGTTGATGCCGAGCTGCTTCAGGTGGTAGGTGAGCTGAGCCTCCACTGGGGACGCGGGAAACCGGTGAGGTAAGGGTTTCTATATTCAGTTGACACCTTTTAGTCTTCATTGATATCCAATAATAGAATTTAACTGTTCGTTATCGGGGAAATCTGACATACTATTGTATTTAAAGTCTATCGCTCTGCAGTTATTTATATTTTATTCATGAGAATTTGCGTAAAGAGGATGTTCCCTCGGGGTGGTGAAAGTGTGTCACTTACTCGTATAGCGTTGCAAGAAATATACACCGGTATACAAAAATAGCAACAGCTTTAGTTAGATGATTTGCTGATCCTGTTTTTTTTTCACGATAAATGTAAATCACTGGAGTAGAGAAGCACGACGGAGACTTAACCATTGATAGGATGCCTTTTTATAAAGAAGAAAAAGAAAATAAAATGAGAGTGGACTGACCTACACAAGGGTTACCCCAAATAAGTCTCTTCCAGGCCAGGCACTGGTTGATGTCCTGGAAGGCAGTGACTTTGCAGGCGCAGATGGTGTGCAAGTTAGTGCCCAGCAGGCCCAGCATGGCCTTGGTACACTCCCGGTGGTGTCCTGCGCAACGACCCGTCACTGTGTCTGCCGCGCAGGACAACTCGTAATGCTCCAGCTGATATCTGTTGGTGGGGAAGGAAGGTGATCAGGGTAACAAGAGGTGGATGGAAGCGTGCGGTTTTGGGTCAGTAATGAGGGGTGGAGTAGAATGAATGTGTTTCAAGAGAGTGTTAGTGATGGTATAAGCTCAATGAATCTATTCTTTTATGTAAGATGGAAAAACTGGCCAAGGGCAATACAAAAAGATTAAACAAAAAGGCCATTCCCGACATGGTCAAAATAGTTAGGTAGAAGAGTGGGATAAATGCCTTGAAACCTCCTGCTTAAAAGAGTTCAATTTATTGGTAGATGGAAATAAAGAAACAGGCACTGAGCTCCAGAGGTTACCAGAAAAAGGAATGAATGACTGAGAGTACTGGTTAACTCGTGCTTTAGAAAGGTGGACAAAATTAATATGAAAGAAAGATGAAAGTCTCGTGCAGCGAGGCCACGGAAGGAAGGAAGGCATGCGGTTATCAATATCAGAGGAGTTGGCATGGATATAGCGGTAGAAGATTAGAAGAGATGCAACATTGCGACGGTGAGAAAGAGTTTGAAGACGGTCAGTCAGAGAAGAAAAGTTGATCAGACGAAAACCTTTTAATTACACAATATCTAAGAGAGTTATGCGAGTGGAACGACTCCCCTCCCATATATGTGGATAAGGAACCCTGTACAGTTACCAGCTGGAGGGGTGAGGAAAACTGGCTGAAAAAAAAAAAAAAACTCAAGACGCCTAACTTCAGAAAAGTTGTTTTGGATAGAAATGACATGCAAAGTTTCCAGTTAAGATTATAAGATTATAAGTGGCAGTTCTCCCTCTTACATAAAAAAGATAGACCGAGTATATTCAGTGTAGAAGAGGGGCACAGTTGAGCGCCATTGAAGAAGAAGGGATAGTTGTCTGGAAGGTTGTGTTGAATTCATAGATGGATAAATGGTTAGAACTGAACTTTTTATATAGTGACACCATAAAAACGCAAGTGATTGTTTATACATGGTAAGCAATGGTGATGCTATAGTGCAAACCTCATCAAATGACAAATATCCATTTACGTGAGCAAATGAGGAAGGATGTGAAAGGACGGTACCTGCAGACTCGGTCTCCGCGGCATTCACGACCCAGGCTGTGGCATTGGTTGGCGGAGGCAGAGTCGCTCATGATGGCGCAAGGCGGATGGAGGCGCCGTTGTCCTCTCAAGCACTTGCCGTAGTTCTTGGCACTGCTGTCTCTGTCAGGAAGAGAAAAACATTCGTGAAGTGATTGATGTTCAGCGTTCTGGAGGAGGAATTGCAATTAATTGAGTATAGGTGATGTTTTTCCTTTGTCCTATGGAGAAACAAGCACTCAGTAGATTACATGTTGGTTAAATCCCACTCTTCCTTTAAATGTTACGAAACAACACAAGCTAGAGGCGCGTCGTGGCACACATACTGCTCGGTCTTATCGCAGCATCACTACATTTAATTTGTAGTCGAGAGAGGCGTCAGATGGTTGTATTGTTACTCAACATGCTTTTCATGAGTAGCTTAGAGGCAATACAGGGATGCAGGTGAAAGATAAATGTTTTCTTCACATTATTGACCCATTCGCGTACATCCCGGGGTGCAGAGATGCTCCCGCCGTGAAGAAGCAGAGAAAGAAATGGTGGAGCTAGCTCAGGTGTTGTCTCCCTCACGTAAGATTCAGGTAGACGCTTGTTACCGCTTCAGTAACAACAAACTGTCAAAAGTTAGGTCCCTACAGCTCCAGGTCCTCAAACAAGGGCCGTAACTTCCCAGGGAAACTCTTTCAGCAAACCTCCTCAAGGGAATGAGAAAAGTTTGTTTATTGAACAGCTAAACCCTCGTAAGTACCAAGCCATCTGGCGAGACTCAGGCAATTTCAGCCATGACGGGCTCACTTGGCAGACGATCATCATCACACCCAAAGCTCGCGCCGTCTTGATGGTGGGTGCGGACAGACTCGGTGTGTTTATGTAGTGAGTAACACCATACGCCCTGCCACGATGGCGCGCCCCGCTGCGAGGAGACCAATCTCTCGACGACACGCTTCAAACTTAGGTGCATTTGTCATGTACAGGAACCAGTATCTGGTTTTTCTTTTTATATTCACTTAATCTATGATGTGACGTAATAGAATAACCGATGAATTAAGGCTATGCAAATGCCAAACAGTTTCAGGCATTCAGGCAATTAGAAAAAAAAATGCATATTAGTTTACGGAAAAAAGTGCATATCTGTTGAAGGAAAAATAATCTTTGCCCACTAGTTTAAGAAGATAGAAAAAAAAAAAAAATAATTGCATATCTGTTTGACCTTCAGGATTCCCTTTTTTCTTCAGAAGGCGAAAAATTAAGAGAAGCGTCCAGCGTGGAGAACTTTGGATTAAAGGTGTGATGAGGGAAGGCAGCATCACTTTGGAGTGCTGGGAGGAGAAGAATAAGCAGGAGATGGAGGAGGAGGAGGAGGAGGAGGAGGAGGAGGAGGAGGAGGAGGAGGAGAAGGAGGAGAAAGAGAAGGAGGAGGAGGAGGAGGAAGAGGAGGAGGAGGAAGAAGAGGAGGAGGAGGAGGAGGAGGAGGAGGAGGAGGGTATGGAAGAAGCAGGGCAATAGCCATTCTAGCTTACCTACACACGCAGAGGGCGATCTTGAGGGCAAGCTCTTGGTCAGTATCCAGCAGGTATTTGTAGATGTTTTTAATGGCACTCCTGCAGTCGTCCTTCTGGCACTTGGCGGCCTCACAGTGGCTGCTCACCTCCTCCAGTTTACTAATGGAGAGAATACATTTAGTGATGTTTGCAATTTCCCTGTCAAACTTTTGTATCTGGTAAAAATGTATTGTCTTACTCGTACTTTGTTTGATCGTTTAGACATACACACACACACACACACACACACACACACACACACACACACACACACACACACACACACACACACACACACACACACACACACACACACACACACACACACACACACACACACACACACACACACACACACACACACACACACACACATGTTCCATTCTTCATTAACGTACAAAGCAGAGGATAACAGACCTGCGGCAGCCTGAGTTGGCCATGCATCCCTCAAAGGCCTCGTGACAGGTGCCCGCCACGTACTTGAGTTGATCCAAGGACACGTTGTGGTCTGCCTCTGTGGCGGAGGCGTCGGGGGAGAAGGAACAATGATAGAATGATCGAATAAAGGAATGAGTTAGAAAACATAAAAAAATTAAATAATACTTTAAAAAATCCCGGGTACTTCTTGGAAATTGATATCGGTTCGCTTTATTTTATTTATTTATTTTTGAGTTTAGTCCTCATCTCATTATTAATTCACGAGTGGTTTACAATCACGCGAGCTATTAAACAGATATATTGTAATGAATAATCAACTGATCAAAATAAAAAGAATATCGGTTCGTTAAAATCTTTTATGTTTTACCGCTGGACTGACGAGGGAGGAAGACGTGACTTCTTGTGTATCCCGGGGGCGTGAGGGAGAGGGAATTACACTCGTCCCTTTGTCACCAGAACTCGAAGAGAGTTTAAAATTCCCGGACCTCCAGAAACTTTGAACCTAATCGTATTTGAGTTTTCTGTGTCCTTTCCAGTATTTTCAATGCCATAAACTGTGATAGGCAGTGTTTTCTGTGGCGTGCGGCAAGAATGAGGCAGGCGAGGTGGGGCCGGTCTTGGTGCCTCGCTGAACGGGACGCATCGCTTTTTAATGTTTACTGCCGCACATATTGATGTTTGTAAACGAGTGAACGAGTCTGATGATCCATGGTGAGTCATGAAAGGAAATCAAATATACTCATAGAAATTAGATAAATTGCTGACCCGCAAGCTTGAGTGGACTTTACAAATTTGTCTGAGTTTAGCGTCTTCCATCGAAATATTAGATATATTAAGGAAGAAATAAGAAATTTGTTTCGTTCTGTTCAATGTTTTGTCTTACTAAAATGATAATTCTTCAGGGGCTACAGAGGCGATTTATAGATCTATGAGTGATTTTAACATTGATAATGCAGAATCCTTGTTGAACTATCCTTAACGTAAAAAAAAAAAATATTGATAATCCCAGGAGCGTCTACTAGTGCCCGTTAGAAGTTGTTAAGAAAAGACTAAGACGCGTTTGAGGATACAGTTCTCTGAGCTATGAGACCTGGACGAATCCTGCTGAAAACTTACCAATTTTTGACGCATAATCTTGTTCGTGAATCCCTTTATCTTTTCAGACTCTTAGAATAATGAGCAAATAGTTTCCCTTGCAACAGTGATACATACACAAAAGATATATTCGTTGGTATGGTAGGTAGCAAAATCTAATTCAATTAAATAAAGTGCTCGGCTAATTCGTACTAGTTAATAGAAGCTTTTCTGTGCGATGATCTACTAAATATGCATCACAATTGGTTCGTTCTAAATACGAGTGCCGGTGCTGAGGATGCTGAGGTGCTGAGGTGCTGAGAGGAGAGGTGCTGGGAGGTGCTGAGTGTAAGGAAACAGTTTGTGAAGGTAGGGTGCCTTGGGTGTTCCGAAAAGGTGGCTGTAGGTGTCTGTAGGTGCCGCGGCGTGCTGGTGCTGCGTGTGTGGCTCGGGTGCTGTCTGGTTGCCTAGAAAAGTGAATGAAGAGATTAAGAGTGCCCGTGAGTCTGATGGGAGAGTGCTAGTGAGGTGCAAGTGACACATAGTGCTAAGAAAACATGCAAATAGTGCGTTCAGGTAGTGCCGTGTGTGTGTGTGTGTGTGTGTGTGTGTGTGTGTGTGTGTGTGTGTGTGTTAATGGGTGTGTGCATTTCAGGCTTAATATCATATAAGCTTTGTTGCTTTTTTTAGGAGTGATATTGATTAACAACTAAGCCAGGTACGAAGTTGATTAAGTAAACTCTGGAACAGATTAAGATTGTTTCCTTCCTGGGATGAGAGAACGTACTCTGTAAAGTTAGTATAATATCACTGACTTCTAAGATAAACATTAAGCACTTGAACAAAAAGACAGAGGGGTTTAGTATCTGCTACCCTCGCGGCTGAGTTTTGCTGAGTAAAATTGAAGCTTAAGTTTTATTACTCTGGGCAAACAAAGCTGAGGTGTTGTTGTAAGGTGTGTGTGTGTGTGTGTGTGTGTGTGTGTGTGTGTGTGTGTGTGTGTGCTGTGCGAGCAGAAAGGAGTGCACGAGCGGATGTGTGGTGTTGCAGTTTAAAGCGCGGCTCTGACTCATTCTCATGCGGTGAGGTCAAGTGCCAAACTGGTGAGTGCGAGTGAGGAGTGTGGCCGCGGGATGCGTGTTGGCTGGTGGCGGTGGTGGTTGTCGATGAGACTGGTAGTGTTGGGGCACGTACTGGTCACCGGCAGGTGCTGGAGGTAGTGGTGTTTGGTGGAGAGAGGGTAGAGAGGGTCAGCTTGGGAGGTGGAGATGATGATGTGCGTGGCGGCAGCGGTAGGCATCGACACCGTCTGGGAGAGCGGCGACCCCAGGGCGGCCGCCACCCGGGACATGGCCGCCACGCGCCCCGGGTATCGCTCCCCTGCAAGGGACACGCCGGGGTTACTCCTGCCCCGCCCTGGCCCTCTGGTTGACCGGCATACTAACTTTTCTTCGCGTTAATCCACTTGGGCCTCCGTGCGAGTCTTCCATGGGGGGTCTACACACACACACACACACACACACACACACACACACACACACACACACACACACACACACACACACACACACACACACACACACACACACACACACACACACACACACACACACACACACACACACACACACACACACACACACACACAGCACACACAACACACACACACACACACACACACACACACACACACACACACACACACACACACACCTTACTGCGTACTTTCACACATACACTATCTATACAATAATTTTGAAGCTGAAATATGTATACTATAAAGTTTCTATTGTTTTTATGACATGAACTACACTTTCACCTTTCTCAGAGACGCATGCTGTTACCAATAGTCTTCCATTGACATTCTCCATTCCCAAGAATAATTTACCTACAAGGTCTTACCCAGAATGCCGAGATCTTTCGACTCTTTCTTTCCTCTTCTTTTCTGAGTCAGTCTCCGTGTCCCTTGAGAGGCTCCTTCTTCCCTTTCTGCATACGTGAGAGTGCCGTGTACCTGCCTACCTGAGCAATTACCGCACACACACCTTTCTTGTGAACCAGGGAGAGGATTAGCATAACTCTCAGCAGGAAAATCCGTTGGTGATCTCTTCCGGTGTAGCGTACAAAAAAGGTGGCTCGCTGGGGGGCGCTGTGGATGGGCTAGGTTAATAGAGGAGAGAGAGAGAGAGAGAGAGAGAGAGAGAGAGAGAGAGAGAGAGAGAGAGAGAGAGAGAAGAGGAGATGAAGGAAAAGGATGAACGAAGCAACGAGTAAAAATGAAAAGAAGTATAGTGTAGGAAAAGTTGATAAGATATAATAACGAGGAGAATTTTTGAAGAAGAAAGATGGCGTTACAATTTCTGAGAAAGGCGTGAAAATATAAAAGAAAAACAATGTAGGAAACGTGCGCAAGATATGATAAGGAAGGACGAAGAAAAATGAGATGGTAGAATTTAGAGAGAGAAAAAGAGAAAAGAAGCTTGAGAGAAAAAGTTAGAAATTGGCAGGATATGAAGAAAGTTAGGTGAGAATATGGGGAAGAGAGAAAGAAAATTTAGCAAGTGAAGAGGGAAAAATAAAATAAATGATAAGGGGAAAGGAAAAAGAAATAAATGGAGAAAGAAAAATCGTAATGGTAAAGGAGAAAGAATTAAAGGCTGTAAATCTAAAACAAACAAAACTGAGGAAGAAAAAAAGGAGAGAGAGAGAGAGAGAGAGAGAGAGAGAGAGAGAGAGAGAGAGAGAGAGAGAGAGAGAGAGAGAATACAAGAAAGCAGACATGGGAATAAGCGCGAAATAGGCAGTGAATAAAGAAGGAGCAGGAGGGAAGAGCGGTAAATGACAGACACTCACCGAGACAAGGGTTTTCGTTGACAAGGGAGTAAAGATGCCCACACCGCTTGTCCTTGTTGTCGGGACAGATGCATCCTAGTAAAGGTGTCTCCCGAAGCTTCAACCATGAAGTGAGGCAATTCTCTCTGTATGGTGAAGCAGAGGAAGCAACACTACAGTATCCCAGATAGAACAAACGAGAATAAACGATTTTAAGCATGTCCAAAGCTCTCTCTTAAAATGGTTTCCTGTAATAACAAACTTGAAATATCCCTCTAAGGAAGGAAAAAATATTACTGTCACTCGGTTCAGGAAGAATACAAATGGTGATATAACTATTTGACACAACTTTCCGCGTAACTATTCCCTCTTCTTTAGTGACGCTGAACTGTTCTGCTCTTCTTCAGTGAACATCTTAGGTCTGTCTGTCACTAATAATCTAAACTGGAAATCTCTCATCTCATCTCAAGGTAAAAACAAGTTTTATGAAGTTAAGATTTCTGAGTCATCTCCTTCGTCTTAATCGTTCATGTATGGAATATATTTCACAGGTGTTGGTAAAAGACGTTTTAACTCCTATTGGTCTTTTAGACGTCTTATCATCTTATCTCCTGTAACTAACTGTCTTCAGCTTCTTTCCCATGACTGTAATGTTGCATCTATTGCTATCTTTTTTTCGGCTTTTAAAGGCTCACGACTTTTTGATTTTGCTAAGAGCATGTCTCTCTTCCTTCAGTGACCCAACTGTACAACACTTTCAGCTTTTCCTTGACTGCTTCCGTATTTCCACCTTCCTATGACTTGAATTATTTCAAGATTGAGGTTTTAGAATCACTCTTAATCAAAAGTCAATCGCACTTCTTAGTTTCTCTCGTCGTGAAGGTGAATTATCTGTTGCAGTTCTCAGAGTGTAACGTGAGTTGTCAAACCATTATTCGTAAACATGAAGGAATAAATGACTTGCCCATTTCTGCTTTCCTTCCTTTCTTTCACTTACTATCTTTCCCTTTACATGCTTTTCAACTCTTTCCACTTCCTTTCATTCTTCGCCTCATTTATCCTCCATACATTTCCCTTCCCTCCTGGCGGCACAAATCCCTCCATTCCCTTCCCGCCCCAAACTTAATTCAAACTTTCAGTCCATCTCACACCATTCGAATACGAAAACGCCATACAACTCGATAGTGTTTTACATCCAGAGTATATATATATATATATATATATATATATATATATATATATATATATATATATATATATATATATATATATATATATATATATATATATATATATATATATATATATATATATATATATATATATATATATATATATATATATATATATATATATATATATATATATATATATATATATATATATATATATATATATATATATATATATATATATATATATATATATATATATATATATATATATATATATATATATATATATATATATATATATATATATATATATATATATATATATATATATGAGAGGTGGTCTTATTAAGGGCAAGATGAAATGGCTGAGAAAAAGGCCCAGCATGTAACAAATATAATTGTGTAATTTTGTATACCACAACCTAAAAATCTTTCGCATGCCAAAAGTCATCGGCAGTTCACATTCCACTCATCAGGAGGAAAAATAGGCAACGTAAGAGAATATTATCCTAAGATTTCTCACATAATACGTAGTAAGCTTATCCCATCCTTTCAAACATTCTATGATATCCTTAGAGGAAAAGATTGATGAAAATAAAAAAAATAATGTTCTCGTACTGAGAAATGTAATACCTATACGATTGTATATTTGCATATTAGAAAAAAAAAAACTTCCATGGATAAACAAAATGTAAAGGGAAAATTGTATGTTGAATTTTGTCTTCCTTAGATAATATACAGGACACAATTAAATAAAACAATGGCTAATTAATTAATGAACAAATATGCGAATAAATAAATGAATTGTGTTTTGAAAATTAAACTTATTTATGCGAACAAAAAAAATATAGCAGTGAAATGAGTTATAGCAAAAGTTACTCGCGGTTCACTCCGTCACCGTTAGGAGGGCGCGAGGGTGGGAGAGGCGCCGCAAGGTATGGAGTCTCACCTGTCTGGGTTCCGGCAGCGGCCATCGCGGTACTTGCAGGTGGTGCGAAACATGTCGAGCTGCTGCTGACACCACGGCCTCTCGCGGCAGATGTCTGAGGCGACGTGACAGGTGGGGATGTACTGCAGCGGGTGTAGGTCCACCTCTGGGTGTCGAGGAGGCCAGTGAGAGTGTGATGGGAGAACGGGAGGGGGAGGGAGGGAAAAAAACTTGAATATTTCACGTTCAATATGATTACTCTAGTTAATCCTTGAAATATGAATTGCACCTCATCGGATTACAGCAGCACGTGGCAGCCATTTTTTTTATTGCTATGATTTAATAATGTAGGATAAATATAATTGCTCGAAGCTTATATTAATTAATTTCAGGGATGTGTTATTGCTGTTAGCCTTATTAATATTATCTGTTTCCCTGTCGATTACGTTTCATCAGTTCTATTACAAAAGCAGGATAAGCGCATGAAATGACAGGAAATAGGCAAGAGCAAGGAAAGAAAATATAGGAAAAAGAAAAAAGCTTAGCAGCTTCTTTCCCCCGGAGACTTAAGATAAAGACTTGACACAAACAAATGTCACTTCGTGTTAGTGGGCTGTCAAACAATTGTACCAATAAAACAACCCTCGTCACAAAACAATGTGCTGCTGATCACTCCGCCCTTCACCGCCTTCCTCGTTGAAGTGCATCTTTACTCACAATAATGTCATCAGTCATCATCTTTTTCTTCGATATTTAAAACATCAATCTAACATCTTTTACGTTTTCTTCTAATCCTCGACTCCTTTGTACGTAAAAACAAATAGATAAAAAGAAATAACCCCACAATCAGAGACGTTCAAAAGACTGTCAACACCTTAACCCGCCCAGTGGCCAGGCGTACCCTCACTTGATGTCTGGGTAGTGTGTCTCCAGTCACGCAACATGAAATTCAATAGACACGAAGTAAAATAAATCAGTCACACACTCAAGATTCTCATCACAACATGTAGTGTGAAGAACACAACAGAGTAAACAAGATCCGCGTGTAAGCATTACCTTTAGGAAAAAACGCATTGAAATGAAGAAAAACGAATTAAAAGTCTTTACATTATCAAGAGAACATCAACCTTGCATCCTTGCTTGATGTAGGAGGCCCAACACCATTTATTACCTGTTAATACTGCTGTCATTGATAAAGCTGCCTCTAAAGCTTAATAAATATTGAAGGCGGACGAGGCTCACCTTTCCTGTTGATGAAGACACAGGGATGGTCAAAGAGAGGTCTCTGAAGGCGTTGCACTGCGGGTCGAGACGCGGCTCCCGGCACAAACAGGTGGGCTGAAACCATGAAAACTGAACCAGGGTCTTGAGAGCCGCCTGGCACCTTGACACCGTCACCGTGGAACACGCAACTGTGGAGGAGGAAGAGGTGGCATGAGGGGGGACAGGGAGTGTATGAAGCGGAAAAATTAATTGTGAAAATTCAATGAAGAAGAGGAGTAGATTGTGAGGGAGCAATAAAGTGTGGATGAAAAGGGAGAAATAGACTGCAAGAAGAGAATGTGGATGAGAAAGGAGAGAGTGCGTGATGGAATAATATAGTGAGTGAAAAGAAAATGTCGTGATGGAGGCGATTCGGCATGGATGAAGGGACGGGAGAACACCATGATGGGATGACAGAGCGTGGATGGAGGAAAAAGAAGAGGTGATGGGAGTGACTTGGTGTGCATGACTAGGGAGGAAGGAATCGTGATAGAGTGACAGCGTGGATGAAAGGAGTAAGGGAACGCTGGATGAAAGAAACGTGGACGAAAGAGGACGAAGCGACGCGGCGAGGATGAAAGGAGAAGCAAGCAGCCTTCGGAGGACGAGAGGACGTGGATAAAAGAGAAGGAATGGGCCACTAGAAGACGGCAGGAAGTGGGTGGAGGCGTGAGGAAGCAGCGTTAGGTCAGCGGGTCCACGTCTGAGCCTCCATCAAAAGGCGCTGCTATCAATACTCGCCAAAGAGATCAAAAGGAGAATTAAGTTACCTGGTTGAAATATGGAAACTTTCTGTGTGCATATTACATACTTTACATTTCCTTTTCCTCTTGCCTCCTCTTTGCTCTCTCCTCCTCCTCTCTTCCCAAAGGTCTTGAGATCCCTAGGTATCAAATGGAGGGGTCTTGTGGCAGGTATATGTCCCCAGGTGCGCAATTACTGTCTTGATTACGCCTCGCCTCCACCTTCCCTCGAGCCCAGGAAGGTTACCTGTGTTGCCGCTATGAACGAGAAATTATGTGGCCCCGCGAAGTATCTTGTAGGGATCTTTTTTCCCCTTAATTTATACGCTTATTACTTTTTACAGCTTTATAAAACTTGTTGCCCTTTTTGCACCACACTTGCTGCATGGATTAAGTATGGGGTTATGTACGTACCGTTTATTTCTCATGTTTTTTTTTCTATTTTGTGATCTTGTCAACGGAGGTGTGTGTGTGTGTGTGTGTGTGTGTGTGTGTGTGTGTGTGTGTGTGTGTGTGTGTGTGTGTGTGTGTGTGTGTGTGTGTGTGTGCGCGCGTGTGTTCAAGGTCACTCTAAGACACCTTGAGTCAGTTAGAGTCATTCCGTCATACAAGGCCGCACAAAGTCACCTAAAACCAGTCACAAGGAGTCACTACAAAGCATCTTAAAGTACACAGAGTCATGACGAGTCACTTAAAAGTCACCCAGAGTCTCCAACGTCTTTTCGGAATTAGAGTAACTTCCAGTCAGTAAATAATCATTCGTTATTGAGGCGTGAGGACAGTGACCTAGGGCTGCGCGTCGTGTGTGTGTGTGTGTGTGTGTGTGTGTGTGTGTGTGTGTGTGTGTGTGTGTGTGTGTGTGTGTGTGTGCGTGTGTGTCAGGGCTGTCACGCCACTCACGAACCTCTCCGGGAGAAGTCAACGAGTATCATCGTATAAGGAATAAATGAGGATGAAAATAACACACATTCCAATGGCTTCCCTTCTGTCATTACAGCGTCACGGAGAAGTATACATTTCCTCGGTGATTTTCTTTGCTTAGGAACGAACCTGCGAAGACTACACCAGTATTGAGGCTGCCATCGAAAAGTCTACGGAAAATAAAGTCTAAAATGATCCTTACTACGTACATAACTCATAGAAAACATTGTAACGTGTCCCTAACGTACGGCGCAACCTTTCCTCCTCTCCTGCAGTCTCTGTCTTTATAGAGTGAAAGAGAAGTGTACAATTCTGTATGCAAAATAGAGAGATTGTACATCCAGGATCAAAAGAGAAATTTATTCGTAGTTTTTCGTAAGGTCCAAGTCATGTTAACTGCTAAAGGATATTGATACTAGGTCACTCAAAATCAGATTCATAATTCATAATGTTCTTCATATAGTAGTATTTATTCATAAAAGGATAAATTGTAAGAGTAAACGAAAATTAAACTCATTCACATTTTCTTTAGCCTCAAGTTGTAATGACTCCGAAATGAATTGCAGTAATAGCGATTATGTTATTGAAAATAAGGCATATAATTTTCAACATGTACTTATATGAAAACTAAGTAGAGAAGCTTAATCTTAGATAAAAGGATCGTCGAGTAATTTTTTTGTTCTCATTTGGGATTTTCAAGTTATAATACACAATGTACTGAATAAAAAGCATTCATTAAATTACTGAAAATGTAAACAAATTAGACAAAGCGAGAGTGATATACATTACTTCATGTTTCCTTGAATTGAAATATCATTTTGACGGAAAAGTTAATTTTAATAAACATATTAGTATTGTACATTGTTTCTTTGTAAAGAGCTATAAAAGACGTTAATATAAGTGGTGCATATGTTTTACATGCACTGTGAAGTTGTATTGATGAGGTGAGAAGACCTAACTATATCTCAGGAAACCCCTATAACTCTCAACATTGCATGAGTAAATGCTAAATGGAGACGTTGAATCCAAGACACAAGTGAGTGATGGTATCTTCCTTGAAATGTGATATGGATGAAAACAAAAGGCCAAGAAATAACTCAGAGTAAGTCTCGTAACTCAACACTGTCTGCACGTAAAGGCCAAATAAAGATGTTGAATCTAAGGCTGAAGTGAGTGAATGTTCGTATTTTCCTTGAGTTGTGAGGTTGTATTGACGTTTGTGTGGCGTCGCGTGTGATCACTGGTCCCATTTCTCGTCACAGCGGCCTCTCGTGACGCGGTGGAGGCCCCTCAGCGGCTATTTAGGGTTCAGGAGAGAGACCGGGTCACATACATTCGATATTCTAACGTGACTCCCTTGCCTGGCTGGTTTTTGACTTACCGAATGTTTTTCATGATGCGATTCCCACGAAAAAGTGGGTTAATTTAGCATGATGCATCACGAGAGGGAGTGTGCAGACTGACCTGTATATGCTCACTGGGAATCTAAATACGTGGACCTTAGTGAAAGCGTGCGAGGAAAAGAGCTGGATTTGAAGGCTGCTATACTGGTTCATTTGACTTTTTCTTGCTTCCACACTTATTTTTTTTCTTCTCAGCGTCTATTTTTTTTCTCTCATTCTATAATTTTCTTTCTTTTTTAGTCTTTCTCAATGCTTTTTTTACTATATTCGCACGCGTTTTGCTTCTCGATTTCTTTTCTTCTTTTTCCTGGTTTCTCTTGTCTTCTTTTACTTGACTTGTTCTTATATAAATTTTTCTCGCTTTCGTATTCCGAAAAGCGAGGATCTTATGAGGTTAGCCATCTTGCTTCGTCTGACTTACTCGCGCACGTCTTACTCCTCAACATTTCCTTCTTTATTTTCATACATTTCGTCTTCTCTAAATTCCTTTTCTTCTCGTTCTTCTTCTTGACCTTTTCTTCAACCTTTATCTTTTCTTTATCATTATTTCTTTTTTTGACCTTTTCTTAGGTATACCGGACTTATCTATGTATTATTTTTTCTCCATTTTTTGCCTTTTTGCCGTGTCACAAACTTCTATTTCTTGTTCATCCCTTTTTTATTCCTTCCCAATTACTTTAACTTATCTTTCTCTTCTTTCTTCCCTTTTGCCCTATTCAAACTTGATGCACTTCTGGCTCCATTTTCTTTTCTCTTTAGTATTTCTCTCCTCTTGCTCTTCTCCAGGCTATCATCCTCTCATTATTTTGTTTTCCCTTTGCCCTTCTTCGCGGTCGTCCAGGGTTGCCGTGACCTTCAGAACGGCATCGCCACCTCGTGTCTCGCTAAAAATCTCATCGATAATCACCTAAGCACACGCCGCGGGAAAGAGACCGAGGGAGAGCTATCCGATTCGACAAGATTCTTCATAAAAACTACTACCGGAAGTTCTGGATCGGAGTTTTCTTTCTTTCTTCCTCACTTTCTTTTCTCCATGTGGTAGCGCAGTGTCGGCAACTTAAGACACTTCTTCGTAGACTCTAGATTTTTTTTTTCCTAATTTTCTTTCTCATTTTTTTTTCGTCTTATCACCTTCTTTCATCATCTTTAATTGATTTTTTTTTTCTTCGTAGTGTTTTTGTTTTCCTTTGCTGTTCACATTTTTTCTCTTGTGAATTTGCTTTATTTTGTTTTTCGAGTTTTCTTTCGCTGCAACTTTTTTCCTCCCAGGTTTGTGTTTTTTTCCTCCCAGGTTTGTGTTTTTTTCCTCCCAGGTTAGTGTTTTTCCTCCCAGGTTTGTGTTTTTCCTCCCAGGTTTGTGTTTTTCCTCCCAGGTTTGTGTTTTTCCTCCCAGGTTTGTGTTTTTCCTCCCAGGTTTGTGTTTTTCCTCCCAGGTTTGTTTTTTTTTTCCTCCCAGGTTTGTGTTTTTCCTCCCAGGTTTGTGTTTTTCCTCCCAGGTTTGTGTTTTTTTCCTCCCAGGTTTGTGTTTTTCCTCCCAGGTTTGTGTTTTTTCCTCCCAGGTTTGTGTTTTTCCTCCCAGGTTTGTGTTTTTCCTCCCAGGTTTGTGTTTTTCCTCCCAGGTTTGTGTTTTTTCCTCCCAGGTTTGTGTTTTTCCTCCCAGGTTTGTGTTTTTTCCTCCCAGGTTTGTGTTTTTTCCTCCCAGGTTTGTTTTTTTCCTCCCAAGTCTTTTTTTTTTCTTTCTCTCCCGTTTATCTTCCATTTTTTTCATTATATCTAGCTGTGCACATTATATCAATTTACAAATAACCTCAAATAAAAAAATCTTTCCCTTACAGATGTACAAAAAAGAAAAAAGAAGCAAGGAAGACGTCTTGATTCTCCTTTCATGGTGTTTCGAGAGACATTTAGATCCTCCAAGTAACTCTTTTGCAGTCTTATCTAAGCGCATTGAATCCTCTTAGAAGGGCTCACGTCGCATATTTGGCCTTGCACTCACGGGCACCAACTATAAACAGAACTGTATTTATTCCAGTTTTTAAACCCAATTTTTAAACGGGCCAACTAAATGCAATTATTTCAACACCTTCATTGACTTTAAAAGAGTTATATCCTGTAATGTATTTAGTGTCAGTCCATATTTTATTTTTTCCTAGTCCATATTTTATTTTTGCTACCTTATTTGTGGTTTATTAACAGATTTTACTCTCTTATAGGGATATTTAGAGAGATGAACCACATATTTTTATTTGCATGCTTTCTAGGAGAGAGAGAGAGAGAGAGAGAGAGAGAGAGAGAGAGAGAGAGAGAGAGAGAGAGAGGGAGAGAGACACTTAAGAGAATGGAAAGGTAGAAAGACACGGAGGGAGTCAATACTGATAAGCGGAACGAAAGAAATGGAGAAAAGAAATAGATTTGTAAGCAAACACGACCAGGAGCAGCAAAGGGCAAAGTAAGGAAAAATTTATGTGACAAGTGTCGAAAAAGAAAAGAAAATAAGGATACAACCAGAGAAAAACAAGAGTACTGCCACACGAATTCTAATAGAGACAGACACAAGGCAGATAAAATGACAGACAAACAGACAGGGGGGGATAGGTAGAAGACGAACAAAGTAACTGACATACGTAATATAAAGGAACGGAGAAAGACAGACAGACAGGTAGAGAGAAAGGCAAGAAGAAAAATACATAAAAAGATACAAAAAATTGAAATCCAAAGAGAAAAGTGAATTGAAAAAAAGAAAAATAGATAGATAGGTTTCAGTTACAGATATACAGAGGAATGAATAGACTGCCTAACACACACACACACACACACACACACACACACACACACACACACACGACAATTTTCTGTTCCGTAAACCTTCAATATTTCTAGGTTGGGCTGACTTACATGGCGGCAAATATCCTACAGCAGTGCAATCCCAACAGGGCGTTCAGTATGCATAACTCCCACAGCTATCCTCTCTCTCTCTCTCTCTCTCTCTCTCTCTCTCTCTCTCTCTCTCTCTCTCTCTCTCTCTCTCTCTCTCTCTATCTATCTATCTATCTATCTCTCTCTTTCCCTTGCCATTTTTCCTACAACTTTCGTACTTTACCAACTGCCTCTCATCTTCCCTCGGCTGTCTATCTCCTTTCCTCTTTCCACTCGTTTCTTCCCCACGCTTGACCAGAGAAGATATTTATTCCGCCTAAACTCCCAGCTCTTCTCGCTCCTTCCACGTATAAAGAGAATCCAGAGAGCAAATACAAGGAGGTAAGAATTATTTGGGTGCGCGGAGGAATAAGAAATTAGAGAAGTAAGACTTGTGGTGAAGTGCGAGGAAGGAATCACGTAAAGAAAACGGGTGTTGGATATCGTCAGCCCGCGAGTGTTGGAAAAAAAAAAAAAAAAAGAAGACGCTCTGATTTCTCCTCCCGGTTACGTCAGGAGGGCAGAAGGTAGAGAAAGGAGGGAAAGAGGGAAAAAAAGAATGGAGGAAGGAATGGAGGGTTACCTGATTCCTCTCTCTACCTGTTTTCTTCAAGGCGGTAATTTGAGGCGTGGTCCAATTGTTTTCTTGGGTGATTTTTTTTCTCCTTTTTTACTCGTCTTTCTGTGTTTTCTGGTTTCGTGTGTGTGTGTGTGTGTGTGTGTGTGTGTGTGTGTGTGTGTGTGTGTGTGTGTGTGTGTGTGTGTGTTTATCTAGTTGTCTGTTTATCAATTTTCTTTTTGTTTCTTGTCATTGGAACATATATTGATTTCACACTCTCTCTTTGTTAAAAAATTTACTTTATTGACAAACCATCTCCATAACCACGGCCTCCACCACCAGCTCTTCCTCCTTCATAATTACAACTACCACCACCACCACCGCCATCACTACCACTACCTCTTTCACCACCACCACCACTACCACCACCTCCTTCGTAATCACCGCTACCACTACTTCTGGAGTTTTCCAAGCTTTGCATTACTAATAAAGCAAACATCCGCTAGCATTTAATTTAACAAAGAAAGAGGTAAAAACAAGGTACACACACACACACACACACACACACACACACACACACACACACACACACACACACACACACACACACACTGCCTTCAGGTGCACAGAAAGCAGAGAAATAATTTTGTATCGCGTGAATGTGTACGAGAAAGAGAATGGGAAGATAATAGGTAAGAATATTCTTTTTCCTTTCACCTCCTCGTGGTTTTCATTGCAATGCCTTACTCGTGTTTCTGTTTTGTAATGCACCTTTCTCTTCCGTGGTGTATTTTCCCGCTATGATGCGTGGTGGGGAAGGAGAACAGAATACAAAACAGAAGGGAGAATTCGACGTCATAGTGATGTCGGAAAAGGAATAAAAGAAAACGTCAGAAACATTAATTTTTAAAGGTCAACTCGTGTAATTTTTCACCGTCGCCAAGTGGTCTTCAAATCGTGTTTTATTCCTTCAATGAAAGTTTATTTGACTTACACGACGTGATTAGCCAGATTTAAGAGAACAATTAGACGCTTAATCACCATTCTGAATGCCTATTATAGTTTGGCTAATCTTCTGAGGGATGAATGTATAAAGAGAGGAACAGGAAATCTAACCTGCGATTATAACAAATCTTCATAAAGATAACACGCATAATGTAAGCGATGCCTCGAAACAAATTTATAACCACAGAAACTTATAAAATAATACATTTCGTTGTACTTATTAGGTAGAAATAGATCGATAGATAAATAGATAGATAGAAAAGTACATAGATAGACAGATAGGTACTATACATAGATAGACAGATAGGCAGATCGGTAGATAGATAGATAGTAGATTAATAGACAGATAAATAGATAAATATATATATATATATATATATATATATATATATATATATATATATATATATATATATATATATATATATATAGAGAGAGAGAGAGAGAGAGAGAGAGAGAGAGAGAGAGAGAGAGAGAACATGGTCCCTTGGTGCATAATATAGATCA
>NC_059279.1:12897814-12902814 GCF_017591435.1 Portunus trituberculatus | reverse complement strand
AAACTAATATTTTTTTCCGATTCTTTGCTATCTATTATCTTTAATTTAATTTTTTTTTTTTTATTATTATCAAACCGTCAGGTACATGCCTTCCTTTATTTTTACGAAATTCATTTTCATGTATCGATCCAATTTTACTTTTCAATTTTCATATTATTCCACATCCTTCTTATTATTCTTAATCCATGAAATCTTTTCAATTTTATAAATTTCTTGTTTAAATACTTATCTATTTATTTGCTTTTATTTGTCAGGCCATATTGAATTTTAATCTAAGTATCGCTCCCTTGCAGGTCATTGGCTACTCTGAGTTATGACTTCTTCGTGATTGGATGGAGCGTAATGGTTATGTAATATTAAACTATTGGCAATAATTTCATATACACCACGTGAACATGTGCAGTTATGCTTGATATAGATGATGAAGTGTGTGTGTGTGTGTGTGTGTGTGTGTGTGTGTGTGTGTGTGTGTGTGTGTGTGTGTGTGTGTGTGTGTATGAGCAGATATAACTTTCGGATACTAAAATTCGTAACTATATGAAATAAATAAAAGATAAAATGGAATATTTGTTGCTGAAGTAAAAAATCATATGTGAACGATCTGTTCTGTTTATTCATTTATACATTACTTTTTCATCTGCTTACTTATTCAAACCACTATTCATTCTCCCTTTAAATAAATCCTACTGAATGCAGGACAAGGGACATAAAGAATAAAAAGCAGTAAACTAATGGACCGTAAGAATTGTTCGCGGAGGAGAATTGAACACATATATCAAATGATCGAATAAAACTATATTTCAGTGTGTTAGGAGAGGTGGTTAAATATACTCGAGGGAGGAAACACCTGTCCACTATAACACCTGGAGCTGGAACAGTTACGTCCCTTTGTGTCCAGGCAAATCTCACCCACAAATATTCCTTTTTAAAAATTTTACACATAATTGAATTTTCTTGGTGAATTTTTCCAGTCGAACATAACATATCCTATGTGTATAGTCTATTATTATAAAGAATGACTATTTTAGATAATTATTTTAATGGTTCAGTGTTCCTATAGGGAATTATTCAATATTTGAGAGGAACTTAAGGTTTTCTTTCTGCGAGCGAAAACATCTCTTAAGTCGCATTTATTTGAGAAATGGAAAAAAAAAAAAACTTAGAAAAGTAATGCTTTTATTCCCTTTAACTTTACCATGATGCGATCGAGGCGGATTTAATCTTCGTACACAGTGATCTTAATTCAGTTTACAGCTTATATTGTACGGATTTAGTAAAATAAGGTGTTCTCTTTGTGTTCGTTTCCTCAGCCAATCCCGTCTGAGCGCAAGGAGTAAAAGAGAAATGTGATTGGTTCAGAGACGTGTAGAAAGTGACCTTTTTCACTTTATTGGTGGAGGCAACGCCAAGGTGCTATTCACTTTCTTTACATCTTTTATATGTATTAAGAAGAGTGGCCAAGAGAAAAAAGAAAGGTGAACAAAAAAGACTGCTGAATATGCTTGAGGTAGGAAGACAGAGGGTGAGACCAATTTAGTTTCTGGTATATCTAGATACTCCTTCCTTGAAACAACAAACCGTAAGCAAGCACAAATGAAGAAATAGGAAAAGTTCCGGAGTTTACCAGTGAGAGGGACAGAAGAATTAAGATGCATTAGTGAGGTAGGCAGAATATGGATAAAACTAAGTAGAAAGTCTTGCACAGCGGGGCCACAGGAAAGGGGATGGGATGCAGTCAGCATGTTCGGAAGACCAGTAACCATGGATATAATGTTATAAGACAGTAAAATATACAACATTGCGTCGGCGAGTGAGAATCAAGACTCTGTTGGAGGAGAGGAATCGATGACACGGAGAGCTTTTAGCTTAGTTATGTTTACTGATGACCTTGACCCCGTGGAGTGATGATAGCGTTGTTAGTTATTGTTGTTGTTGTTGTTGTGGTGGTGATGCTAATGAGAGTGTTGTGGTGGTGTTGTATGTTCATCATGCTGAGCAACAAAAGCGACAATAGCCATAATGATTACAGAATTACGTTATAATTTTCCTTCTACAGATTCATTGAATAGCGTGAGAAAAGGAACAAAGTAATCTGGTATAGGGAATTACATAATTGGCCGCCTCGGCCTCTGCACCGCTCTGCGCCGCTTCTCGCGGAGGGTCTGAATCCTTGGTCTGAGTGCTGTTATAGCAACGAGAGTCGATAGAAATTCGTCATTTCATACAGCAAAGCCTTAGATGGAAGCTTCCGTTAGGAGTTTCGAGGCTTCGTTTTGGTGGTTCAAAGTCTCGTATGCCGGCGGCTTCACAGTGATAAGCCAGCCGACGCGGGAGTTCCATTAATCAGCGGCGGCGGAATATTGTACGTGGACACGATGACATTTTGAGCAGACCAGCGCTTTACCTTTTCAATAAATGAATATACATAACATTATTTGCATCGCCATGAATATACAATGAACTGTACATGGAAAGGGATACGTAATTGAGCTGAAAAAAGAGCGGGGAATTACTAGAGAACTTGGTGTGTGGACATGCTGGTGACGTAAGCATCCCTGGCTGGCAGTGGGGAGGGAAGGATGGGGGAAGAGAGGAGATTCATGGGGGGGGGAACCATCAGGCGCGTCACAACCTTTGTACATTTGTCTGGACACCGTCGTTACATAAGTTACAGAGCATACATGAAGTGTCAGTGTGTTGAACAAGGCAGCGTGTGGCTTAGAACAACGCGTGATAGGTGAGAACAGCAGTACTGAGGCATGTGGAATGTTTGTTTATGAAGTAGTGAAAGCTAATTTGGAGAGAGAGATGCTGACTGTGAATGTACTGTAGTGTAAGTATTATGCAGTAGTTTCCAGTGTGTACAATAGACATGAAGAGTACTGTGGAGGAGAGGAGCATGGTGGAAAGATTGACGGAGTAGGTACACATGAATACACGAATAAATTTGTACACATGCAGTGAGTGTAGATGGGTATTTATGTTAAAGGTGATTATTGGACAAGGGCATTATGAAGTGGAGAGATTTGATAGGTGGACACGGAGATAAGGAAGGTGGCGGATAAATGCAATCAGAGAACCGGAATAAGGATAGGTACTATAGTAGGTTTGAAGACATTTACCTAAGTTTTGACTACCATTCCTGACTTTGGGGAACTAGTACCTCAATTGTCCCTTTTATCTTCGTGATGTAGTAATTGTTGCCATTAACCGGTGCCCTTCCTACATAAGAAAATAAGTGGACACCGAGGTAAGGACAGCGGAGAGTGACGAGTCTAGCGGAACTTTTAACACAACCATGTAATAAACACAAATATGATGCCGCTGTCCGTGAATCTTTTCATGTCAGTTATCTTGTTTCTTTCTCCAACGATGAGGTGTTGATTGAGTTAGTGGCGGGCAGGGGGACGTGAGGAGCCACACCAAGGCCACACCAGCGTTGCTGTGGTTGGGTCATCTCTCAGCTTTTATGTATTTTTGTTACGCTCGACTTATGGATATTTAGCGTATTTTCCTCCAGTGTTCCTTTCTTCTCTTAGGTTATTTTGCATTCATTTATATCTTGTAGCGTCTCTCACCAAGGCTTCGTTTCTCGGATGTCTGCTGATTTTCCTTCTGATCACAAACACTGGGTTACTTTGTATATATTAATATTTACCGACATGTATGTCTTTTTTAAAGGAGTATCACACAGGTCTATGATATGCGGAACGAGGAACATCGGCCGCTCTTGGAGAAGAACCTCTTGGTTCTTCTCTAGCTTCTTCATCTTCCTCTTCTTCAATAATAACAAGTGAAAGTGCAATTCCAGCACAAAGCACAGATTGAGACACAAGCGGCATGGTTTTGTTCTGGTTTGTTTTGATTAGTATTATTTTTGATTGGTTGGTGGGCCGTTTGCCTAGCACAGCAAGAACCCAGACAAATTAATATATACAAAGTAGTCCAGTGTTTGTAATCTGATGAGAAATCAAAAGACATCCGTGAAATGAAGCCTTGGTGAGAAACACTACAAGATATAAATAAATGAAAAAATAGAGTGGCGGTGGCTTAGTGGATAAGATGGTGAGCGTGGGATCGGGCAGACCTCCTGCCTGCGCCACTAATAGGCGGAAGCTTAACAGAGCTCCCACATATACTCTTCAAGTATGCCTACAGGCGCTGTAGGCCTTAACATAAATAAAAAAAAAGACAGCACGTGTGTGATAACGCTCCTGGTTTCATACCAAGAACCATGGCCCGCCGCCTGCGTATCATAGGCCCGTGTGATACTCCCTTTAGTCTAGAACAACGACATGTAGATGGATAGGTTATTTCTTGTGGAGTGAATATGATATAGGTCACGTTTTATTTACTTACCCGTGTACTATATTTAGTGTTGATATCATATACCAACTTTTCCCTCAGTAAAAATAACCACGGTGTGAAAACAGGGATTCTTGTCGTTGTACGTGTTGTATGTTCTTTCAGGCCAGGCTAGAATGCAGGAGAGGAACTGAAAAACCTCGACACGAACAAGACTAAAAGTGGAATCGACAGGGCTAGAAAAACGTGAATAAAACAATGCAGCCAGACTATCACTGACACCACGGCCGCTTCCAGCCTTCCACCACGGTCACCGCTGTCAGGCCTTCCTTGCGGATCGCACCGTCCTCTCTCCAGGCCAGGTAAGGCAAGGCCACTTTCACACAACTATGTTTTTTACGCCGCTTGAAAATACACGCAGTTTGGAAATACATAGAGTGTGATGGCAATGTTCACACGATGCATGGCTGTGTAAATTTGTGCTGTGGAAGCGTCAGTACATACATAGCCGGGCTGCCAGAACGCGATGTGGCACAGAATTCTTATAATTTGGATTCCCTTCATCCATGAATGTTTCACGAGCGTCAGCTGAGGTTCATTCGAACTCTGCTCAACATTGGCGATATTCTTATTATGTAACAAATATAAATTGACATTTTTTCTGATTTATTTTTCATTTAGATAAATAGCAGGTA
>NC_059279.1:12872814-12895314 GCF_017591435.1 Portunus trituberculatus | reverse complement strand
TAATCGAAGTAGATAATTGTGCTCTCTCTCTCTCTCTCTCTCTCTCTCTCTCTCTCTCTCTCTCTCTCTCACTTGTATATATGTATATTCATCCCTATCGTTGGAACTATTTCTGTAATTTCATCAATGTTTGCCTTTTCTGTAGCTCATTCATCCATTTTTTTTTCTTCCGTGCAATTCCAAATGATACTAATTAAAGTTAGATCGACTGAGTGACTGATCTTAAAAAATTTATGTGTGTGTGTGTGTGTGTGTGTGTGTGTGTGTGTGTGTGTGTGATTGTTTTTTTTTCTCATCGTGATTAATGTTTGCCTTCATAGATCTTTTACCCTCCATGTGTTTTCAAGTAAACAAGCACTCTGTATGCATAGGCTTGGTGAATATACACAATCCCTCATTATTCAATCTCTCATTATTCATTCATTCTTATGTTTTATTCGTAGCTCTGTCCTTTCTTCTTCTTGCTCATCAGTTCTCCTTCGCCTCATTTATCTTGTCACTATCATTGTTTTGCTCATTGATTTGGTATTGTCTCTTTTCCTCCTCGTCCTCCTTTCGCATCAGTTTTCTCTTACTCCACTTCTCCACTTGGTCCGGACGCGGTGATATTAGCACCTAAGGACACTCGAATACGGAAGCACTATTCTATGATCAGTTAATGTGTTTCTTCTCTTTTTGCGAGAGCTGAGTCTGTCTTGATAAAAAATCTTAGTAAAGTAAGAACCATCGCACTATACACAAACACATCAGTACCTAGCAGATATTAACGTGTTGTGGTACGAGTAAATAAGGTCAATTTGCTTCACATCTTAACACTTTCAATACCCCCGCATTAGCTTACTTTCACTTCAGATACCGTTACGGAAATGTATTAAGTTTTTAAAGATAATGTTGTAATGAGGGCACTTAAATGACCTCTTGCTGTACGCCAAAGAATCATTTTATCTCTATTGACTGGTTTCATAATCACTAATAGGTATGAATTTTTTTAATCCCATCGATACCATGACGCGTTTCCAAGTTCATTCTGCTTACTATCTGGTTATTTTATACAGCTTCAGAAACTTATGTGGAGGATTAAAGTTGTGAAGACTGGCCATTGATCTTCTGACTTCCATAGACCATTCCTAATGTCAACAAGATGGTCTAATTGTACACAGATCTCATGGTAAAAATGTGTCCCAGTATTGAAGGGATTAAGCTCAAAAAGTGTGCTGAAAGGGTTAAGGCTAGGTGAGAATACGATAGAGAAACCATCAGATAACTCGTGAACCATCGGACTGTACATAAAAATAAAAGTATCTTGAAAATATGTAAGATATTTATGCATGAATGGTAAAGTGTTGCACATTTTAAGGCAGTATGAGAACAAGTAGGATGAGAAAAGTAAGGCTGTCACTGAATGAGAGAATTGTCCATTGTTCCTGTATATACGTAACATCAGGAGGCAGAATTAGTGTTGGCTTGTCTGTGACACCGCGTACTGTATTTTGTGACGTGTGTTCCTAGACTGTGGAGTGGTGACGCTCCACAGCCAAGCCAGGATCTGAAGGTAGTGTCGCTTTGTAATCCTATGAAATCTTCTTACTTCTACTACTGCCGCTAGTACTGCTACTGGTATTGCTGCTGTTACAACAACAACAACAACAATGATAGCAACAACAATAACAACAACAAAAGCTACTACTACTTCTACTACTACTACTACTACTACTACTACTACTACTACTACTACTACTACTACTACTACTACTACTACTACTACTACTACTACTACTACTACTACTACTACTACTACTACTTCTTTTCCTCCTCCTCCTCCTCCTCCTCCTCGTCCTCCTCCTCCTCCTTACCGTTAGTTCTCTCCTTGCCATGCTGTGCTCTCTCCTTCCCGCTACGACTGTGATTACTACAACTATAGGAAAATTCACCACATTTCCCACTAAGGCAAAAATAATTATTCACTCGCAAAGAAAACGAAACCCAATCTGCGTTTGAGGCGTCACTCTTGTAAATGCACGAAAATACAAGAAACTAAAACAATAATAAAAAGAATGTTAGGCGCATGTTGGGTGATGTGTGTGTGTGTGTGTGTGTGTGTGTGTGTGTGTGTTTGGAAAGAGTTATTTTACTGTTTATTTGTTCCATTTTTTTGTGTGTCCTGGGAAACATAGTAAGTCAAATCTTATACTCCGACTGCTCATTCTCTCTCTCTCTCTCTCTCTCTCTCTCTCTCTCTCTCTCTCTCTCTCTCTCCCAAAGTCTGGTTTAAGAAGATTTAAGAGAGACCATTCCAGGTTTTACCGCCGCGTTTGCATAAGGACGTCTTTCACTTGCTCTACTTACACATAGAAACACACACACACACACACACACACACACACACACACACACACACACACACACACACACACACACACACACACACACACACACACTCTCTCTCTCTCTCTCTCTCTCTCTCTCTCTCTCTCTCTCTCTCTCTCTCTCTCTCTCTCTCTCTCTCTCTCACTCTTGTTTTCGATAAGGATTATATCTCTTTGAGTCATCAATGAAGTGTCTACCATACACCTCTACAAACTCGAGTATAACCTACTTGCTCCCCCGCCGTGTATTGCAACTGAAGCACATTGTAACAGAAATATACTATGAATGGAATATATATCAATTTGTTTTGTACATAGAAAACTGTATGGGTTTGACAACAGCTTTTAAATCGAGAGAGAGAGAGAGAGAGAGAGAGAGAGAGAGAGAGAGAGAGAGAGAGAGAGAGAGAGAGAGAGAGAGAGAGAGAGAGAGATCTGACCTAGTTTGTTAGGAAGAATAGAGGTCTTGTTAACACACACAAGCAAGAATTAAAATTGTTGTTTGTGCCAAATAGAAACAAGAGGAAAGCTTCTGGTGAGTGGAGGGGATGAGGGAGGGGAGATGGATGGTTGTGTAGTGGGAAGGAGAGTGGAGGGGAGAGAGGAATCCGTAGCCCAGCGAGATATTGACAGGAGAGATTTCATGAGACAATGAGTGGAGGAGCAACCAAGGGAGTGAAGTAATTAAGAGAGATTGCCTTCGTTAGAGTGAATAAGTTAAGAAACACGGCTAGATACTGCACTTGGGGTGGGCGAGGCTCGGCTGAGTTCATTAAAGCTTAAGTAGGAAAGATATATTATTACTACTACTGCTACTACTACTCCTACTACTACTACTGCTACTACTACTACTACTACTACTGCTGCTACTACTACTACTACTGCTGCTGCTACTGCTACTACTACTGCTGCTACTACTGCTACTGCTACTACTGCTACTGCTACTGCTACTGCTACTGCTACTGCTACTGCTGCTGTTGCTGCTCTTGATACTACTGCTATTGCTGCTATTCTTACTGCTGCTGCTGCTGCTGCTGCTGCTGCACTATTGCACTGTTACTGCTGCTGCTGCTGCTGCTGCTGCTACTGCTGCTGCTGCTGCTGCTGCTGCTGCTGCTACTGCTGCTGCTGCTCATTGCTGCTAATGTTGCTACCACTGCTGCTGCTGCTGCTGCTGCTGCTGCTGCTGCTGCTGCTGCTGCTGCTGCTGCTGCTGCTGCTGCTGCTGCTGCTGCTGCTGCTGCTGCTGCTGCTACTGCTGCTGTTGCGATTGCTGCCACATCATCATCACTGCTGCTGCTACTGCTGCTGCTGCTGCTGCTGCTGCTGCTGCTGCTGCTGCTGCTGCTGGGTTGCACAGTCATCATCACTGCTACTGCTGCTGCTGCTGCTGCTGCTGCTGCTGCTGCTGCTGCTGCTGCTGCTGCTGCTGCTGCTGCTTGCTGCTGCTATGCCACCACCATCACCACCATCACTGCTGCTGCTGCTGCTGCTGCTGCTGCTGCTGCTGCTGCTGCTGCTGCCACTGTTATTACCATCACTGTTACTACTGCTGCTATTGCTGCTGCTACTTGCTGCACCTACTGTTGCTGCTGCACTGCTGCTGCTGCTGCTGCTGCTGCTGCTGCTGCTGCTGCTGCTGCTGCTGCTGCTGCTGCTGCTGCTGCTGCTGCTGCTGCTGCTGCTGCTGCTGCTGCTGCTGCTGCTGCTGCTGCTGCCACTGCTGCTGCTGCTGCTGCTGCTGCTGCTGCTGCTGCTGCTGGTGCCGTCGTTTGTTGCTAATGTTGCTGCTGCTGCTGCTGCTGGTGCTGCTGCTGCTGCTGCTGCTCTTGCACGATATTCCTGCTACTGCTGCTGCTACTACTGCTACTGCTGCTGCTACTACTGCTGCTGCTGCTACTACTGCTGCTGCTACTGCTGCTACTACTGCTACTACTACCATTACTAGTACTGCTGTTACTACTACTACCACTACTGCTTCTTCAAGTACTTCTACAACTAGGTATTGCTTTCACTACTACTATTACTGTGGAAGGGTGGTGAAGGGATACGCGGGCTGTGGATGTGTACTTTATTCCTATCCTTCACCACCCATCCACAAGTTACATACTACTATTACTATTATAATTTCTACAACCATCACCATTACTACTACTAGTCCTACTACTACAACTACTACTGCTACTACTACTACTACTACTACTACTACTACTACTACTACTACTACTACTACGTTATTCTTGGCTATCTTAGGAAACTTATCTTACTAAATCAAACCTTCCTAATCTAGTCCAGCGCAGAGTGACCAAACCTATTCCACCCTAACGTAACCTAGTGCAAGTGTAGCTGGGATGGCAAAAGGCAACAAGCGATCGACTCTCCTATTCCTGTCAACAAAAAAAAAAAAAAAAATAAAAAAATGTTGTGGTGGAGGAGGGCGAAAGAGAGAGTATGAAAACAGGGCGGATGTGTGCGTTTACGAGCTGGCCTCTGCGTGTGTTTGTGTGTGTGTGTGTATGTGTGTGTGTGTGTGTGTGTGTGTGTGTGTGTGTGTGTGTGTGTGTGTGTGTGTGTGTGTGTGTCAGTGTGTGTGTATGTGGAGGGCAGGGCGGAATGTGAGGCAGTGAACGTGTGAGAGACAAAAGAGAAAGGATGATTGGCGCCGACAAGAGAGGGTATGAGGGTGACAGCAGAGTGGCAGGGAGGGAAAGTGGTTGCCTCCTCTGATAGAAATAACGGGAAAGGTGTGGCGGAGTGTATAAAACTGACGCTAAGGTGCGCAGGTTCCGCTGACGAGACACACTTAATGGTTCTTGTTGGAATTGTGGTATACATGATGGGGCAGAGAGAGAGAGAGAGAGAGAGAGAGAGAGAGAGAGAGAGAGAGAGAGAGAGAGAATAAGCACGCTCACCTAGTTCCGGACCGCAGAGAGTGGGAATAACCTTGAGGATGGCGGAACAGTTGGAGTCTTCCTCACAAAGCTGCTTGGCCAGAAGACAGTTCAGGGTCTGGTGCTCTGGCAGGTGCGATCCGCCTGCAGGAAGAGAAAACTGGGTTACTCGGGGCGTGAAAGTGTCTTAAAAGGTAGTTTTGTAAAGGGAGACCAGCTGTTGTAGGAAAGACTAGGTTACTTGGACAGAAACGTGTTTAATGTAAATTCTTAAAGGCGGTGGCAAGACTCATGTATTTAGCAGACTCTCATCGGTAAACTATTCTAAAAGTACGTTATTTGGTTAATGGAGACACATTACTGTGAGGAAGACTGGGTTGCTTAGTTAGAAGTATGCTTATAGTAAGTTAGTTTTTAAAGGAGTCGAGAAGATTCTTTAAAGGAGTTGAGAAGATTCCTAAGTATTAAGAACCCCATAAAAGGAATCGAAAAAGTAGTTTTTGTTTAAAGGAGACTAGCTGCTGTAAGGTAGAATGGGTCACTTGGGCAGCCATGTGTTTAAGGTAATTTTCTTAAAGTATGTGAGAAGACTCTTGAGGGCTTAGGAGCCTAAAAATGTAGGATCTAAAAATGTAATTTCTTAAAGAAGACCTGATGTAGTAGAGACTGGACTACTACGGTGTCACAAATGTCTTTGAAGTAATTTTCGTAAAGGAGGTGGAAAGACTCTCAGGTATTAAGGATCTTTCTCCATATAAAAATGAAATATCTGAAAAGTAGTTTTCTTAAAGGTGATGACGCGTAGTGAAGACTGAGTTGCGTTTAAAAGTTTATTTCTTTAGAAAGATGATAAAACCTTAGGGTACTTAGGCAACAAAAAGCATTCGTCTCTTAAAACTAGTTTTCTAAAGAGGATCAGTCTGCCTAAAAGAAATATTATTTTAACACATTGTTGGCTATGACCATTCCCCAAAATTTAAGAAAAACATACTTTTATTGCAGTTTTAGAACATAATTTCGGAAAAAAATGTTTAGTGTGGTTGAGAAGTTTATCATTACCTATAGTTTTATTTATGCATGAGAAGTAGTCTGTGATCATTTGCATAAAGTAACAATTGTCATACTGTCATATTAGATGAAGTAGTTGGTGCCATGTCATGCTGTCATACTCCACAAATAAAGTAACAGGTATCATACTCTCATCAACAAAAATAAAGTGTTTCAATTAGTCTAAAAAGGGACGAATTTTTCTCTTGTCTCGTGATACTTTTTATATTATAGTTAATTCTTACTTCTCATATATTTATGTAAATATCAACCAAACTTTATATTTGTAAGTGTATGAAAAGTATTTCCTCTATGGTATGGGAAGTAGCATACAGTAGCTCAGTCAGTCATTCTGCCGCAGTACATATACGTGAAGCGCATTGTAAAACGCAACTAAATATAGGCAGAGTTGGGGGACTGGAACCCATCCTCAGAATTTATAGGCCCACAATGATGCATGACTTGTCTGGACTCCTTACTTTAAGGATCTCAGCCTGATATGTTACCTGTCTTACTTCTTGGTTCCCTCTCTTAAATTATCAACTCGCTTCTCTCTCTCTCTCCCAGATGTTGTTACGCCACTTGAAACATCCTTACAAGAACTTAAATGCAACGAGAAACTCAATATCTGGAGTTTGATTCGTTTACGGATAAAACTTAACGAATTCCTTTCACGACCTTAGCATCTCTCGGGAGTCTTGCAGAATCTCATAAAAGTGAATCCTTCGCACTTAAGAGGAGCGCGCCAATAGATATAAAGAAAAGAAAAGAGTAGGTAAGGAGACGTTGGCAAATTGATCTTCACTGAAAATTTTAAAGCTAAGTGGACTGAAAATGAAGGTATTTAAGGTTATTTACGTCGTTTCTGGTGTGTAACAGTGTGTGTGTATTTACGTATTTGTAGTTTTACAGGGTCTGGGCTTTACGCTCTTGTGGCCCCGTCTCCATATCTACATTTATCCAATTTTCTTTAAAACTATACACAGTCTTTGCTGACACCACTTCCTCACTCAGACTGTTCCAAGTCTCAACACATCTTTGCGGGAAACTATATTTTTTAACATCTCTCAGACATCTTCCCTTCCTCAGTTTTTTACTATGCGATCTTGTGCTTCGAATGTCATATTCTTCTCTCAGGATCAGTTTCTCATTATTCACTTGATCCATTCCGTTAATCAATTTATAAACTTGTATCAGATCCCCTCTCTCTCTTCTCTGTTCCAGGGTTGGTAGATCCATAGCCTTTAGTCTCTCCTCATATGTCATCCCTTCAAATTCTGGAACCATTCTTGTAACCATTTTTTGTAGTCTCTCCAACATCCTTATGTGTTTCTTTTAATGGGGGTCCTCACAACTCCTGCATATTCCAATCTGGGTTTTATTATAGTACTTATCAATTTCTTCATTATTTCTTTGTCCATGTAGTGAAATGCTAATCCAATATTCCTTAGCAAATTATATGTCTCTTTGAAAATTCTATCAATATGGCTTACCGGTTGATTGTTTTCTTCCATCGTCACTCCCAAGTTCTTTTCCTTTTTTACTTTCTCTAGTTCTACTCCATGTGTATGTGTGTGTGTGTGTAATTCACTGTTTGATCTGCTGCAGTCTCTGACGAGACAGCCAGACGTTACCCTACGGAACGAGCTCAGAGCTCATTATTTCCGATCTTGGGATAGGTCTGAGACCAGGCACACCAGGTGTGTGTGTGTGTGTGTGTGTGTGTGTGTGTGTGTGTGTGTGTGTGTGTGTGTGTGTGTGTGTGTGTGTGTGTGTGTGTGTGTGTGTGTGTGTGTGTGTGTGTGTGTGTGTGTGTGTGTGTGTGTGTGTGTGTGTGTGTGTGTCTCTCTCTCTCTCTCTCTCTCTCTCTCTCTGTGTGTGTGTGTGTGTGTGTGTTTTTTTTTCACTGTTTGATCTGCTGCAGTCTCTGACGAGACAGCCAGACGTTCCCCTACGGAACGAGCTCAGAGCTCATTATTTCCGATCTTCGGATAGGCCTGAGACCAGGCACACACCACACACCGGGACAACAAGGTCACAACTCCTCGATTTAAATCCCGTACCTACTCACTGCTAGGTGAACAGGGGCTACATGTGAAAGGAGACACACCCAAATATCTCCACCCGGCCGGGGAATCGAACCCTGGTCCTCTGGCTTGTGTGTGTGTGTGTGTGTGTGTGTGTGTGTGTGTGTGTGTGTGTGTGTGTGTGTGTGTGTGTGTGTTTGTGTGTGTGTAAGTGTGTGTGTCTGTGTGATTACTACGGAGAGATAGATAGATAAATAGATTGATAGATAGATAAATATATATATATATATATATATATATATATATATATATATATATATATATATATATATATATATATATATATATATAGATAGATAGATAGATAGATAGATAGATAGATAGATAGATATATAGAGATAGATAGATAGATAGATAGACAGAGAGAGAGAGAGAGAGAGAGAGAGAGAGAGAGAGAGAGAGAGAGAGAGAGAGAGAGGAAAGGACGTGTGCTGGAGTTTAATAGGCAAAGGAAAGTCTCGAGTTAAAAAAAAAAGATAAATGGAGCGATCAGTTTTTCTTTTGTTTATCTTCTTTGTGAGTTGCAGTACGCCTTCCTCTTTTTTGCTCACTCTCTCTCATTCTTCCTCTCATTCCTGTTTCCTTCTATCTCCTGTTCTTGTACTCTACCCTCTTCCATCTTAAGTACTAATCAATTTTTCTTCTGTTAGTCTTCTTTGTGAGTTGCAGTGCGCCTTCCTCTTTTTTGCTCACTCCATGTCATTCTTCCTCTCATTCTTGTTCCCTTCTATCTCAGGTTTTCCTACTCTACCCTCCTCCATCTCAAGTACTTTAGTAGTAGTAATAGTAGTGCGTGGCTCTATAAATACTGCCGTTATAGGCCTATAAATTCACTTGGTATTTGTCCCTCACCATTGTTTGTCTTTTTTTTTTCCTTTCTCTGTTTTCTATTCTGTTCGTTATCTTTTCCTTTGTTGTTGCTCTTTCGTTTTTTCTTCTTTTCTTTTACTTGTTTTCTTTCTCTTCTTTATCATCTTCAAAGGCATCATCTTTTCTTTTTTTTTTCTATCCTTTTCGTCTTTTTTACCTTTTTTGTTTTTTTTTTTTCTTCTTTTCTTCTTTTTTTTCATCATCATCAATATCATCATGACCATCATCATCATCATCATCATCATCATCATCTTGTTGTAATTGTTGTTTTTGTCGTTTTCTTCTCTTTGTGCTTAATATAATTTTATTCACCCAGTTTTCTTCTTTTTTTTTTTTTCCTTCTGGTTCGACTTCCCTTTTCTCTTCCCCTTCTTACGTACATTTAATCCTCCTTCTACTCTCTCCCTCCGTTCTCTCTCTCTCTCTCTCTCTCTCTCTCTCTCTCTCTCTCTCTCTCTTTCTCTTTCTTCTTTTCATCTCTTCACGGTCTTCACATTTCCTTCACCTCATTTCCTCTCCTCCGATTTTTCCTTCCTTTCTCTCCCTTATCTCTCTCCTTCATCCTCTTTCTTGCATTCTCTTAAGTATATCCTGTTCTCTCTCTCTTCTTATTATCATCTTTCTTTTCCTCCTGTCATCTACTTTTTCGTTTTCCTTCTCCTCCTCTTTTCATTTCTTGTTCTTGCTTTTGTTCTTCTTGTCATTCTCCTCCTCCTCTTCATCCTCCTCCTCTTGTTGTTCTTAGTGTTATTGTTTCTCCTATTTGTTCTACTACTACTACTACTACTACTACTACTACTACTACTACTACTACTACTACTACTACTGTTAACATTACTGCTATTACTACTACTGTTACTACTTTTTTCCTTCTTTTTCTTCTTCCTCTTTTTCTGTTTTTCTTCTTCTTCTTCTTCTTCTTCTTCTTCTTCTTCTTCTTCTTCTTCTTCTTCTTCTTCTTCTTCTTCTTCTTCTTCTTCTTCTTCTTCTTCTTCTTTCTTTCTTTCTTTCTTTCTTTCTTTATCTTGTTCTTCTTCCTCTTCTTCCTTTCTTCTTCTTTTCTTTCTTTCTCTTTTCTTTCTTTCTTCTTGTTCTTATTCTTCTGGTTCTTCTTCTTTTCTTCTTCTTTTTTCTTCTTTTTTTCCTCCTCCTCTTCCTCCTCTTCTTGTTTTTGTTTTTGTTCTTGTTCTTCTTCTTTTCCTCCTCTTCCTCCTCCTCCTCCTCTTCTTCTTCTTCTTCTTCTTCTTCTTCTTCTTCTTCTTCTTTCTTCTTTCTTCTTTTTCTTTTTCTTCTCTTTGTTCTTGTTCTTCTAGTTCTTGTTCTTTTCTTCCTCCTCTGCTTTTCTTCCGTTTTTTCTTCTTTTCTTCGTCTCCTCCTTTTCTTCCGTTTCTTTTTCTTTTCTTCTTTTCTCCTTCTTTCTTCTTCTTCCTTTCTTTTTCTATTCTTTCATTCCATTTGTTTGTTTCTTACTTTACTTCTTTCTCTCTCTTTCTTTCTTTCTTTCTTTCTTTCTTTTTCTTTTTCCTTTCTTTCTATTTTCTTTCTTCTGCTTCTTGTCTCTTTTTCCTCTTTTTTTTTTCTTGTTTCTTCGTCTTTTTCTGCACCACCACCACCACCACAACCACCACCTCCACCACTAGCACCTTCACCTCCTCCTCCTCCTCCTCTTCTTCTTCTTCTTCTTCTTCCTCTCTTGGTATCCTCACGAATTTTTCTGCTCCAAATCTTCGTTTACATGTTTGCTTTCCCTCACCGCTGCTCCACCAGTCACCATTTTGCTTTCCTGGTCTTTTGTTTCCGTCCCTCCAATCACGATGCAAATGCCTCCTCCCTGTTTATGCATTGGTTTTATTTCCTTTTCTTTTTGTTTCATTGGTGGCGAATTTGTGGCTGCAGGTTCTGGAATATTAGGCGTAACCACATTTGCCGCATTGTTTTTGATGGGTGCAGTGTTTGTTTGTGTTTTTCTGATGTCTATGTATGTTTTTTTCTTTCTTTTCTTTCTCTTTTTTCTTTCGTTCTTATTTTTTCTGTCTTGATTTTTATTTTTTGTATTTTTTTCGTGGTGGTAGTAATGTTTTTTTTGTCTTCTGTTTTTTTGTATGTGCGTTATAATTAAGTTAAGTTTAGTTTGATTAAGCTCGTACTGCGTTATTCTTTTATTTATGCTTATTGTTAAAGGTTAATGATTTTTCTTGTTTTCAGTATTTTGTCTATTTCTTTTAAAAATGTTTCTTTCTTCTTGTCTTAGTACTTTTTCCTCTTATTTTTGTTGTACTTGTCGTCATTTTTTTTTTTTTTTTTTTTTTTTTTTTTACATTACAAGGGCACTGGCCAAGGGCAAACACAGTGTTGGAAAAAAAAAAATCCCGCTGGTTGCCAGGCCCTGTTAAAAGAAAAGTAGAAAGAGAAAAAACAGAAAAATCTAAAAGGAGGGTCCAGTTAACGTAAGAGGTGTCTTGACACTCCTCTTTTGAAAGAGTTTAAGTCATAGGCAGGTGGAAATACAGACACAGGTAGAGAGTTCCAGAGTTTACCAGTGTAGGGAATGAAGGAGTGAGATACTGGTTAACTCTTGCATTAGGAAGATGGACAGAATAGGGATGAGAAGAAGTAGAGAGTCTTGTGCAGCGAGGCCGCAGGAGGGGGGAAGGCATGCAGTTAGCAAGTTCAGAAGAGCAGACAGCATGAAAACAGCGGTAGAAGACAGATAAAGATGCAACATTGCGGCGGTGACTTAAAGAATCAAGACAGTCAGTTAGAGGAGAAGAGTTGATAAGACGAAAAGCTTTAGATTCCACCTTGTTTAGTAAAGCTGTGTGTGGATCCCCAGACATGAGAGCCATACTCCATACACGGGCGGATAAGGCCCTTGTACAGAGCAAGCAGCTGGGAGGGAGAGAAAATGGACGAAGACGCCATAGGACACCTAACTTCTTGGAAGCTGATTTAGCAAGAGTAGAGATGTGAAATTTCCAGTTTAGATTTTTAGTGAAGGATAGACCGAGTGTGTTTATGTATTGAGTGTCAATGAAGGCGACCCACTGGAAAGCATAACTGCATAAACCCAAAGGCCCAGTGGGCGGCACCTCACCGATAAGTGAAAGGAAGTAACAGGAATGAACAACAGAATAGGAAGATTGGTAGAGATCTAAGAGGTAGTGAGTTCAGAGAGAAGAAAGGTATTCACACGTTTTTAAATGCTTCAATGTTACTAGAATTAACAATCTCGTTGGGAATTGTATTCCAGAGTCTAGCAGATACTGGGATAAAACACCGGGAAAATTGTGAAGTATTACATCGATTCACAGACAAGGAACGGTCATTCATGATCAAGGATTGTCTTGTAGCACGTGCTGGTAGTGAAGGGGCAGGCAAATGACAATGCAACGGGTGGTTGGAATTAGACATGATTTTGAAGAAATAGGACAATGATCCAACCAAACGACGATGCCGAAGATTAATCTCAAGATTAGGAAGAAGAAATTTAATCTGGTTGAATGCTCTATCTAAAAGCTTTAAGTGAGACTCTGCTGCAGAGATCCACACAGAGTGACAATATTCAAAATGAGGCAGTATGAAAGAGTAAAAGCAATTTCTTACAATATCATCAGAGGAATATATCCGCCTACATTTGCGTAACAAACCAACTTTACATGAGACTGATGATGCAAGTGAACGCAAGTGCAACTCAAAAGTAAGTTTGGGATCAAGGGTGACTCCGAGTAACTTCAGAGACGAACAATTAGGAATAGGTACTTCGTTGACAACAATATCAGGGTGAACTGGGAAAGGTGTCCTTGATCTGCTAATAACCATACTATGGGATTTACTCGGGTTCAGTTTCATACCCCACCGATCACACCATGACAGAATCCTTGAAACATCTTGAGTGAGTACATTAGCGACTCTCTGCCTATCCTGTGGGGAAGGAATTGTCGCATATATAGTGGTGTCATCAGCATAAGCAACCATATTAGATTCAATCCCACACCACATGTCAGATGTATAAATAATAAAAAGAAGAGGTCCCAGAACACTTCCCTGCGGAACACCGGATACAACTGGACTAAAAGAACTAAGGCAGCCATCAACAGTCACACGCTGCCTTCGACTCGTTAGGAACTCTGACAGAACTTGATGGACGCGGCCACCAATACCAATAGATCTAACTTTCGATAAAAGGGCTCTATGATTAACACGATCAAATGCAGAACTAAAATCAAGTGAAATTACTCTAGATTCATGACCAGCATCAAGGGCAGCTTGCATGTCGTGCGTTATGCAAACGAGAGCATCAGAAGTACTGAGACCTTTTCTAAAACCAAACTGACTAGATGGCAACAAATTATTAATATCTAAAAAACGATTGAGACGCTTGGCCAGCAGGCGCTCAAAATCTTTCCTTGTTATTCTTTCATCTACCACATGCTATTTGTAACATTCGTGGTAATCATTTTGCAACTAATTTCTACGCAGTATTTCATTTATTTATTTCTGCATTTGTTTTTATCAATTAATTAACATTTCTTTCTCATTGGTGTTCATTTTGATGGCAGGAAATCCCAGCAATTCCATTTTCATAATATTTATTCTATTTCGTATGAATGTCCGTGATAGGTTTATTATTTTTTTTCTGATATCCTCTAATTTTAACTGCGCTCTGTCATTTTATTTTAGGAATGTGGTTTCTTATTTTCTTGTTTACTTAGTTATGAATTTTGTCGGTAGCCAATTTTAGTCCTTAGCTGCTTTTGTCTCTGTGATAGTCACGTTATTTCCTTCTTATTTTTTTGGTGATCGCTACTCACTCGTTCACAGCTTACGTTTTGCATTGTGTTATTTTTGTTCATGCTTTTCGTTTCCCTTTATTTATTCATTCTTTTCATAGTATATGTCTCTTTTTGTGTTGCTTTCATGATTACCTTTTCGTGTGTTGTGTTACGCTTCATTTCTTCAGCCTACATTTCCGTCTGTATCATAGTAAGGTGATCTCATACTTGTTAAACTGCCGATGTTTTTTGCATATCTTCTTCTTCTTCTTCTTCTTCTTCTTCATATTATTATTATTATTATTATTATTATTATTATTATTATTATTATTATTATTATTATTATTATTATTATCATTATTATCATTATTATTGTTATTATTACTATTATTATTATTAGTAGTAGTATCATTATTTTTATTATTGTTATTGTCATTATTATCATTGTCATCATTATTATCTATATCATTATTAATGTTATAATAATAAGCTCAAATAATTCCTTCAGTTTTCTATGGTGAATAATCCATGGCTTCTGTTGGTATTGTTGATGCGTGGCTTCCAAGAAAAAAATCAAAAAAAGGGAAAACTGTCTCACATTATTATGGCTTCTCGTATGTACCACGTGCCCTTCCTAGGGACAAAAGTGAACATGTGATATCTGGATTTGCACAGCTCATGCGTACACGTTTCAAAGCAGCTTATAACCAAAAAAACAATCAAGCTGGAATTTGGTAAGTAATATGGGCTGGCAATATTTACTTGCGAAATTCAGATTCCTTCTGGGCACAGACACATCATAAGGAAAAAAGAAAAAAAAAAAAAAAAAAGGAAGAAAATATAAAAATGGACTCAGTTTACTGAGGCGTACCATTACAAGCAGAGCTTCGCTGCACGCAAAATTTTGAGTCATTGTGGGTTTAGGTTAAGGATTATGCTGGATATCTTGAAGCGCCATGCTGTTAACAAATTCGTGCCTTTTATGTTGTATATATTCTTTTTTTTCTAAAATGAAAGCACAATAAACTTCCTAAGATCAATTGTGAATTTTTCTACGAATGATTAAATTAAAATGCAATCAATATTCATGCATTTTCCACTCCCAAAAGTGACCTCAGTGAACTCGCATACTTACATTAGACTCCACATTAAGGATTTATATCGACTGGCACGTGTATCAGACCGTCGACTTAAAAAAAAAAAAATGATCTACAGTGAATTGATGTTGGCAGTTGTCTGGCAAGGTGCCTAGATGCTCTTTTTGGATGTTCCGTACACGGTATGTATGTAGTGACGTTCGTTCATTGCATATCAAAGTGTTTCATTGGTTTAATCATGTTTCATTGACTCTATCACCACTGATCCTGACTCACTCCTCCAATTTCGCTATTCGCTCACACAGCATCGTTGATTTATCCTCTTACCTTCTCTTTTGTCTTAAATTGCTTTTTTATTTATTCAGTCACATTTTATTCAATGATCTTCCTCACCGATCCTAGCAACTCTTCGGAGCTTCCATCATCCATATATACAGCCATCCTTATATCCATTTTTTTTCTCTCTTAAACTTTATTCTTCTACTTATTTGAAACATTTACACGAATAAAAAAAGGATTGTTACTAGCCTTCAAGAGTTCGTTAGCTTATATCCTTTACAATTTATACAACTTATTTAATGCGATATACCGGGTATTCAAAGTGTTTCGAAAAGGTTGGGGAAAGTTAAGTTTAAGGCAAAAGGGAAGGATTAGATTTTGTGTCAAACTGTTGATTGACGAAATATGACTGAGAAGAGTAAAAGAAATCTAAAAAAAATGTACCTACATTTTTTTTAGATTTCTTTTACTCTTCTCAGTCATATTTCGTCAATCAACAGTTTGACACAAAATCTAATCCTTCCCTTTTGCCTTAAACTTAACTTTCCCCAACCTTTTCGAAACACTTTGAATACCCGGTGGCCATTCGCGCCTACGCCATTAATCCATAATGTGACACAGCATCCGCCTTCCCTTCTGCAGCAGTCACGTATAATGAACGCTGCACTCCTTTCCGCCAGTCACTTCCCGTCCTCTCCTCTTTTCTTCACCAATTTCGCTGCTCCTCGTTTTACCGGGCGTGAGGGAGCACCAGCCTGACGAAGGAGCAATCGGGAGGTGTTGTCGCCGTCAGTATGTATCCTTCGTGCTGCCTTGTCGCGGGTGTGGCATACTGATGGGTGGCTCACGAGTGGCGGCGTGACGGGGTGTGAAGGTTCCGGTGGCGGTGGTAGTGGTGGTGGTGATGTGGGTGGTGATGATGGAGAGAGGATGAAGGAGAGCGAGGTGATGGAGGAGAGAGTGGATGGTCTTCGTGAGCAGGAAGAGGAGGAGGAGGAAGGGCAGGAGGAAGGAGGAGAAGGATGACGTGGAGGACGAGGAGAAAGGTGATAAAAAGTCCACTATAATGCGGAATATGAAAAGGAGGAGGAGGAGGAGGAGGAGGGAGGGAGGGAGGAGGGAGGGAGGGAGGGAGGGAAGAGAAGGGGGAAGAGAAGGAGAGTGATGAAGGCAAAGAATGATATTAACGAGATCGTGTAGAAAGAGAAATAGAAGGAAGAGGAGGTGGTGGTGGTGAAGGAGGAGGAGGAGAAGGAGGAAGAGGAGGAGAAATAATGCGATATCTTTGAAAGCTCATGTCAAAAAAGTTTCGACAAATTATAGTATTTATAGTGATGTTTGTGTTATTATAAAGTTGTTTTCACCTAACTGTCTCCTCGGCTCAGTTGGTGGTTATTAAGATTCAGATAAAACGAGTGAGTTGTAGGCAGATTAAACAAACTTTTATTCTTCTTCTTTGTCTCTAAAAGTTTCCCCAGTGTTTCCCAAAAGCCTTTTTCCTTCTTGTGATTTCGTAATTGTTCCGCTCCTCACCTTCTTTCCTCTCTTCACTCTAGTTCTCTTTCATTATCCTTTCCGTTTTCATTCTTATTCTTCCCGTTTTCTCTTGGTTTTCTGTTTCATTTCCACGCCTCTTCCTATCTACCTCTTCATGTCCTCCTGTCATTTCTCCTATTTTTCTTTTCCATGCCTTCCGCTTTCCCTTGTTTCTGTATTTTTATTCAAAATTCTTTTCGTCTTCCTGTCTTCTGTCATTTCTACTCTATTTCTCTTTTCTCTCTTCTTTTTCCCCCTTTCCTGCTCGTATTCCTACACTAACACCCAACACCATGATATTAGAACCCTCACATTCTTGCACCTTTGTTCCTTACTCTTCTGAATACTATGTTTTTTTTCTTTTCATTTATTTTTACTTTTCTTATGTTGTAGCCTAGAGCGCCTGTAGGTATGCTTGTAGAGTATGGGAAGTGCTGTCTAGCCTCTACACTTTAACGGCACAGGCAATTTTATTTATAGTGATACCCATATAGAGGGCCATATCACCACCCAAGCGCATCTTTGGTATAAGGCAATTACACCTCTATTTAGAATCTGGGTATCATGGTGACATGTAGGTAACTTTAAAGCACTCGACAAATGACGAGGTTTCAAGACGGCACGTGGTGGAATTCGAACCTACGCGTGGACGTCTGCCCTATTCCACGCTCACCACCTTATCCACGACGCCACCGCCTCCCTATACAAGCGTCAAGACTCAGGTAGGATAGTTGAAAGTCTTGTTATATCATGTGCTTCTGTAGAAAACGCAATGAGTTTTTTTTATGAAATAATGAAAACTAATGTATGAGAAATAACGAAATGGAAGTTTATTGTGAATCTATGCACGGCTATATTTTAGTTATTCATCATACTTTTCCTTTCTTCTTTGCATTTATTTTCTTTCTCCTATTTCCTTTCTCTTCTTTTCTCTTTCTTTTCCTTTTCTTCTTTTCTTTTTGTGTTTCTGTTTCGTCTTCTTCTTCTTCTTCTTCTTCTTCTTCTTCTTCTTCTTCTTCTTCTTCTTCTTCTTCTTCTTCTTCTTCTTCTTCTTCTTCTTCTTCTTCTTCTTCTTCTTCTTCTTCTTCTTCTTCTTCTTCTTCTTCTTCTTCTTCTTCTCTTCTTCTTCTTCTTCTTCTTCTTCTTCTTCTTCTTCTTCTTCTTCTTCTTCTCCTCCTTCTTTTCCCCCTAAAACAGGCACGCATCATGAATTGGCACCACACAAGTTATCTCCTATTATTCCTGTCCTTTGCCTCTTCTGTTGCCAAGATCTTCCTGAACCTGCACGTGTGGGAGTGTTAGTATATATCCCATTAGTTCCCCAGCGCAGCAAGTTTCGAGGACAGATTAGCCTAAGTGAGTCAGATGGTCTTTGTGTTCCGTAACTATGTAACTGTAGTAACTTTTTTTCTTACTTAATCTTGTCTCCTACACTTTACTCTTTCCGCACTACCTTGCTCTACTTATTCAGCCTTTCCCTTCCCTTTCTCTTCTCCCTCTCTTTCAATTTCTGCATTCTCTACACTTTCATTTACTTATTCCTTTCTTCCTCCTATTCTCAATCTTTTCTGTACAATGCTCTCTCTCTCTCTCTCTCTCTCTCTCTCTCTCTCTCTCTCTCTCTCTCTCTCTCTCTCTCTCTCTCTCGTCTCCCTTTTCTTTTCTTTTTTTGTTTCAAGACCTATAGCTATTTTTTCACTTCTGTTCCTCCTTCTTTCGTTTTTATTCCTTCTTCCTCAACTTTTCCTCTGCCATCCTCTCACTCTTCTTTTCCACCTTCTCTTTTCTTCCATTTTCTAATTTCCTTGGCTCACTTCTCCTTCTTTCACTCCTTTCCTTCCTTCCTTCGCTTTTGAATCTTTCCTTAACTGCCTCCACTTCCTCTCCCTCTTCCTTCCTGGTGTGGTCATGGCGAAGAAATTCCTATCTCACCCTGAAAGCAGCTATTTATCCTACTCTCCCTGCCTGCGTATGGCCGGTTTGGCGCTCTCCCTTAGGATCTGAATGGCATCATCAAGCCTATCATACCGCTTCCTCCCGCTCCCTGTGGCACGCCTCTTCAACCTCTGCCCTTGCCACCGCCTTTCCCGCCGCCTTCACCGCCGCCTCACCTTGAACACTCCTTTCCTTCTCGCGTTGCTTGCCCGTTAGAGGTCGATGAGTTGTGGTTTTCGTTTTCTTTCTACGTTTTCTTTCCAATAGGAGTGACTCGGGTAGGTTGTTCATGATTTGTGTGTGTGTGTGTGTGTGTGTGTGTGTGTGTGTGTGTGTGTGTGTGTGTGTGTGTGTTTCGTCCCAGGAATGTTGATGCTGATGGAGTGTGAGCCTTTGTGTCACTATATTTTTGTTTTGTGTGTTTGACTTTCTCTCTCTCTATCTCTGTCTGTCTGTCTGTCAGTCTGTCTGTCTGTCTGTCTGTCTGTCTGTCTGTCTGTCTCTCTCTCTCTCTCTCTCTCTCTCTCTCTCTCTCTCTCTCTCTCTCTCTCTCTCTCTCTCTCTCTCTCTCTCTCTCTCTCTCTCTCTCTCTCTCTCTCTCTCTCTCTCTCTCTCTCTCTCTCTCTCTCTGTAGCTTCCCTTAGTCAATCAAGCATAATTCGTCTTCATCCGCTCTACCTTACAACACCAAATCCTCTCTCTCTCTCTCTCTCTCTCTCTCTCTCTCTCTCTCTCTCTCTCTCTCTCTCTCTCTCTCTCTCTCTCTCTCTCTCTCTCTCTCTCTCTCTCTCTCTCTCTCTCTCTCTCTCTCTCTCTCCTCTCTCTCTCTCTCTCTCCTTGAGCTGCCTCAATTCATCTCATCCCCGTATCAATTATAGAGGGCGCTGCCACCTTCTTGCGCCCCCGCGGCTCTGGGCCTCTCTTTGCCCTTACACGGTGGAGCTGATTGGCAGGATCCTCAAGAGACAAGAGAATGCCACTTCCTCTTCTCTCAGCTCATTGTAACCTGACGCCTGGAAGAGCTATGGCGACGAGAGAGAGAGAGAGAGAGAGAGAGAGAGAGAGAGAGAGAGAGAGAGAGAGAGAGAGAGAGAGGTTCATGGTACAGGGTAAAAAGTGTTTATGTTATTGTACTGAAAGATGAGAGTAAAGGGACAGAAAGGAAAGGTACGTGAACGAGTGTTGAGTTGTCACATGTTAATTTATTCAGGTGAGTGAGCAGAAAGGTGTATCAAAGAAGTGTAGCGGATGAACAGGTAAAGAATATCATTGGAAGGGCAAGGGACGAAGGGACAGTGGATGAAAGGGTGAAAGATTGATTCCACGAGTATGTTTAATAGTAAGGGGATAAAGGGTGACAAAAGTACCACTCTACTGATCCGTGAGTTTATATTTAGAGAGATGATCAGAGAGGAAGACAGTCACTAAGTCAGGTGGCATACTTTGTTAGTTAGCCAACCAGGTACATCAGTTAGTAAAGCAATCACTAAATCAGTCTTTCAGTTATCCATTCAGTCAAGCGGTAACACGGTAAATCTGTCAATCAGTCTCCCAATCAACTAGCTAATGGGAGCCATTCTTTGTCAGTCGATGTGTTTGTCAGCCATTGTGTCAGATAGTCTATCCGGTGGCGTAGTGGCTATGGTGGTGAGCGTGGGATCGGGCAGACGTCCACGCGTAGGCTGGAATCCCACCACGTATCGCCTTTGAAACTTTGCCATTTATCGAGTGGTTTAAAGTTACCTACATGTCACCATGATGCCCAGATTTTAGGTATTTACACTAAAAATACACTTGTGATATGGGCCCTAATATGGGTACTACTATAAATAAAATTACCTGCGCCGCTAATGGGTGGAAGCTTAACAGCTCCTCCAATACTCTTCACGTTACCTACAGGCGCTATAGGCCAGGACATAAAAAAAAGAAAAATATATCCCTACATCCATCTATTTATCCTTCTATCCATCAAGCCAGCCAACCATCTCATCTCTTCATCCATCCATCCATCCATCCATCCATCCGTCCATACATCCATCCAGCCATCCACCTGAACAACCATCCATCCATGTATCCAATTACTCATCCATCCAACCAGCCAGCCAACCAACCAGTTAGAACCTCTCACACATACAGACGTACAGACAGACATGATCACTCAGTCTCACGCCCTTTCGATCAAACGCAACACTTCATAAGAGCCTCCGTGGAGCCAAGGCCGCGGAGCCCACACACTCCTCATTCAGGTGAGCGAACCCCATTACACCTGTCGAGTAATTAGCCTTCTCCTACCTGTCCGTATTGGTGACACGTGTGGCCTTGTACATGGCGATTGTCCTCGGGTAGCCACTAAACTGATCACCCCATCAAGGGAAGTAACGCTTAGATGTAATAGGAGGCGTTTATTTACTTTATATTGAATGGGGCGACTTAATTAATTCATCATGGGCGTAATTACTTCATGTCTTCAAGTGACGAGGAGGTGCAGGTATGGTAAGGATTCCAGCTTTGCGTCAATACCTGGAGGCTCTCGTATTGATATTCCACCATCTTATAATGAGTCTCAAGGAAGAGCGATGGCTGGAGAAATACATTAAGTTGAATTGGTAATGTGATGAAAGAAGGTAAAGCAAATGTATGCCTGCCGAACCAAACAGCGACCCGCAAACGTTAATTAGTTAATGAATGTACACTTGCACCTTAATGAGGAGGAGGAGGAGGAGGAGGAGGAGGAGGAGGAGGAGGAGGAGGAGGAGGAGGAGGAGGAGGAGGAGAAGAAGGAGGAGGAGGAGGAGGAGGAGGAGGAGGAGAAGGAGGAGGACAGAAACTGATGTAAGTGTGTGTGTGTGTGTATGTGTGTGTGTGTGTGTGTGTGTGTGTGTGTGTGTGTGTGTGTGTGTGTGTGTGTGTGTGTGTGTAAGTAAGTAAGTAAGTAAGTAAGTAAATTTATTGCTAATATACAGAACAGTCATGACATGATACATACATAGTTTTAATCTACATTAGCTATGGTCCGTTGAGCTGCAGCTCCTTAACGGACGTTCTAACTATTACCTTGTTAGAAGTGTGGGAACAAATTATTGACAGTTATACTGTAGAGTACATATTTATGGAAATTTGCATAAGTAGGATTTATTGTTAAGACAGCAGGTAAGATTTTCTTTCTTTCTTATATTTATGGATATTGATTGTGGTTAAAAAAACTTTTTTTTATCCTGAGGGAGACTATTAAATAATCTAGGGCCAAAGCTGACTACACTGTTTTTGAATAATGTTGTTCTGAATGCTGGACAAATTAAATTAATATGGTTACTTCTGGTATTTCTTAAATTCTCATTTAACTTAAATATTGAATTATTATGTTCTCTAGTTTTAAATATTAATAATAATGTGAAATACTTATGAATGTCAGAAAACTTCATCAGTCTAGCTTCAGAAAATACATGAGCAGTGGAATCAAATTTCTTAAGAAAATACATACATCGTAAAAATTTGTTTTGAGCTATTACTATTCTATTTAAAAAGGATGGCCAAGTACATGCCCATATAGACACGCAGTATATAAGGTGTGGATAGCACAAAGTGTGATATATGCTGATCATAGCCTCAATTGTTAGATT
>NC_059279.1:12857814-12867814 GCF_017591435.1 Portunus trituberculatus | reverse complement strand
TCTCTCTCTCTAATAATAATAATAATAATAATAATAATAATAATAATGATAATGATGATAATGATAATGATAATAGTAATAATAATAATAATAATAATAATAATAATAATAATAATAATAATAATAATAATAATGATAATTGAGTCTCATGAGCAGTAACCTTAAACACGGAGCGTTAACACGAGTCGGGCACAACATCATAATATTTCACTCGTTCTTTATTCGGGTGAAAAGTCTGCATTTTCTCGTGGCAGGCAGTCACCGTGGAGTAAACGAGTATCTCAGAGCTCCCACCTTCTCCATGCTTGGCGTCTTCCATTCGTCGGGTCTTACATGGAGATTGTTAACAGATCGTATGTCGTAAGAGAAAGAGATTACGAAAAATGTAGTGTAGGTTTTCATTTATCTCTTTGCTTATTTCCTTATTTTTGTTTCTAACTTTCCTTATTCTATTTTATTTTATTTTTACATATAAGTGAGGTTTTGGTTAAGGCAAACAAGAAGACTAAATAAAAAAAGAAAAAAAAGAGAAACTCGCTGAAAATGACACTCCGAAAAGAAAACGTGACTAGTGTCTCAAAAAGGTATTAAATTCTATAAAGTAAGCAACATCTAATCAGGCAGAGAGTTGCAGAGTTATTAGGAAGAGGGATGGAAGATTGGTATTACTAGTTTGGTATTACTAGCTAACTCTTGCATCAGGAAGGTAGACAGCATAAAGTTGAAAGAAAATATAAAGCCTTGTGCAGCGAGGAAGCAAGATACCGTTAGTTCTTTTTTTTTTTGCTTGATCTTCGTGTTTCTCCATCCTGGTTGTGAGAATAAAGGTTCATTCCTTGTTATGATCACCAGATACCAGTCAATACTCCTTGTGAAGTTTAAATAAAGTGACATTTCGATTGTAGAAAATTGTGTCCATTCTTTTCTTTACGAACAGTTTGTATCCAAATTTTAGAGGTTTGAAAATTTTGTTTCTTACAGATTTTTTAGGTATAGAAGTCGTTGTAGTCTTGCGAAATAAACGCTCCAAGATTCTCCTACCGCTTCCTTTTTTTTTTTTTTTTCTACCGACGGTTCTCAGTACTAGAGTTTATACAGGCTTGTTTTTCTTAACCTTTAATACTTTCATGAAAAAAAAAAAGCTAGATACCAAGCGATCCCTCTTTACATATTTCGTAACATAAGCATTCAAATTGACCCTTGCTCTTTCTTTCTTTTATTATTCATTTACTTTGGGAACAGTGTGTAATACAATCCACTTTAGCTTTTTAGTCTCTTCACGTAAAAGAATTCTCGGTAGGGCTTTTTGTTGCTTATATTTCTCATATAAACATGCCAACATACTTATACTACTTCTTTTCTTTACGTAACGGTGTGTAAAAGAAATCTTGTGTAATATTTTGTTCCTCTCAAGTTTCTTTATTACGTGAGAAAGAAAACAGACCAAGTTGAGGTTGATGGTACCGAACGTTTTATTTCTACCCACACAAATTCTATAGTGAACTCCGACAATTTTAGAGTTATTTGACTTTCTTATTGTATATTGTTACTTTTTTAAGAAGTTTATTCTTAACCAACCATTTTTTGCTCTCTAGTACAAACATTTCAACAATCTGCTACAGTTATACACATAGTTGATCTAATTTTAAGCCCTGACACTATTTCCTTTAGTCTAGAATAAATAAAAGTTAAGTTTTGTCGTATTGGTACAGAACGCTCTCTCTCTCTCTCTCTCTCTCTCTCTCTCTCTCTCTCTCTCTCTCTCTCTCTCTCTCTCGCCGGCTCTCTGACTCAAGAAAGAAAGTAAAACATACTCCTAAGTCATTTTGGGACTACTCTGGGAGAAGTGAGCGCTGGTCCTCGAGTAATCACTTAGCCGCCGCCTCTTTGATGTAAATTGAGTTTGTGAAGTTAAATCGCATACCTATTACTGAAATTGTGTCACGTTTGCGGTTAAATACATTGGTGAATATATTTGTCGCTTGTGGCTGGGTACGTTCATATCATTAAGTTTGCTTTGCGTGACGTTCTAGTGTGTATTTACCTGGCTTACGGAAACATCGTAAGATAAATTTGTACCTGGCACTGCATACATGCTCAGTTAGCTTGGGCCGAGACACGGAGGTAGAGGAAGGGATTATTTTGTCACAGAGCATAGGAAGACAAGGTAACGCAGACCAACCCAACTTACACAACGCAACATAACCTTTGTAGCACCACTCAGCATAGGACAACACCAACGTAACGCAAAACAACAATGCAACAGAATACGGCGTGCACAGTTCGCCACACAGCACTCTACCCAATATGATGGAACATATCCCAGCATAGCACGCAATGCAACACAGCACAGCACAACACATCACAGCGCAGTACACAATACAATACAACACAACGTAACACTACACAAGACAACATGGTACATAACACAATGCAAAACACAAAACAACACAATACACAAAACGTAGCACAGCACAACTCAACACAACGTAACACTGCACAAGACAACATGGTACATAACACAGTACACAACACAAAACAACACAATACACAAAACGTAGCACTACACAATACAACACAATACTTTTTTTCTGATATTTTACTTAACTATTTTACTGTCATAGCGAACCTTCAGATTAATGTGAACGATTATTTATTAGTTGCACAGGCCAAGCAAGAAGAAGAGGCGATCAAGTTTTGTCTTTCTAACCTATGAAACTATCTTAAGGACCAGAAAACAAACATGATAGTTTAGAAAATGAAAAGAATACTAGTGCAATTGCAAACGTTTTTATCATTATTATTTATTTATTTTTTTAACTTCTGTGACTTTTCGTTCTCGATATAAATAGTTCTGTATAAGTTTGAAACATAATTACAAGAGACACTACTGACAGCTAAATGAGTGATCGAGAAATTAAATATCCTTTTGTGTTTGTAGTTATTTTTCGTTCAGTAACACCAGCAAAGGTTACTTGTAAAGTAATTTACATATTTAAAAAAAAAGAAACATATATGGAATGAAAAGAAACATAAGAAATATGTACTGAAAAATGAAGACCAAATAGCTTGTTAAACGAATTAAAAGAAAAAGAAAAGAGAATACATTTAAATATTTGAAGGACGTTTAGAAAGAAAATATGTATGGAATGGAAAGAAATATGGAAAAGAATAAAATTGCTGTCCTAATAGTATGGTAGACAAACTGAAAGGGAAGAGAAATACGATAGAAAGATTTACAGAGTTCTATAGAGAAAGAAAAATACAGTATTGCTTTCCCTGTTATTTGTGAGGTAGACAAATTAAGAAACAAGAAATAACAAGACAGCCATAATCGGTGATGAAAAAATAGATATATAGAATTCAAGAAAACCTTTGTAGGAGGAAAGAAACAAGCATATATTAAATTTCCTATTCTGGTTGCATATTAATTTAAACCAATGTGAGGAACAAAAGAGATTAGAATATGAAAGAGACTACAAAATAGGAGTCGAAGAAAATAAGACAAGATTGCATAGTAGAAGAGGGAAGGAGAATAAAAACAAGACAGGAATACATGATAGATAAACAAATATGAGGAAAAAAGAAAACAGAATAGGATGGAAACTACAAAAAGCAAAAATAAAACGTAAGAACAATAAAAACAAAAACAAAATAAAGGCAAATGAAGAGAGAGAGAGAGAGAGAGAGAGAGAGAGAGAGAGAGAGAGAGAGAGAGAGAGAGAGAGAGAGAGAGAGAAACGGGATATTATGATTAGCTAAAAACTCATCAATTACTAGGCCTTGTGGGAGAAGAGCCAATTACAAAGCGTGCACATCCCCACCTGGTAGAAAGCTTGTGTACTGTTGGTGACTAGTGCAAGGAAGGAAAGAAGGAAGGAAGGGAAGGAGGGAGGTAGAGGATAATACCTTTTGTACAATCTGAGACTTTTGCTAGCTTGGTTAACTGACACTCCGAGGGAAATATTCATGGCCAAGAGAGAGAGAGAGAGAGAGAGAGAGAGAGAGAGAGAGAGAGTCGCTATAAAGAGAGTCCGGCTGATTGTTTTGTTACTTTCCCCTCTTTCTTTTTTATTCCCAGTTCGCCCTTTCTTTCCTGTTTTCCCCTTTCCGTTCGTGTATTTTTGGTTTGATATTTTTTTTCTTGTCCCTCGTTCCCTTCATTCACGTGATCCATGGTTATTGTATTTTTCTTTGCCTATCCTTGTTTTCTCTCTCTCTCTCTCTCTCTCTCTCTCTCTCTCTCTCTCTCTCTCTCTCTCTCTGGTTCCTGCACTGTTAATGCATTAGTGAAATCCTAAAAAAACACAACAACAACAACAACAAGAACAACAACAACAACAACAAGAACAACAACAACAACAACAACAAGAACAAGAACAACAACAACAACAACAACAACAAAAACAACAGGAACAATGACAAACTATCAATAAAATGAATATGCAAAGAAAGACACAATAAGAATAGATTCCTTCTTAGAACACACACATAATCCCTTTCGCACGCGCACACACACACACACACACACACACACACACACACACACACACACACACACACACACACACACACACACACACACACACACACACACACACACACACACACACTATTCAGCAAAGTTCGCCTTATTTTTACTATTCTTCGGTCACGTTTCCTCCAACCTCTTCTTTCTAGTGAGGAAGAGGACCAGGGGGATAAAAAGAAAGAAAGAAGGACGGAAATGATAGGTAGGAAGAGACGAAGAGGTGGAGTGAAAGGAGTAAAGGATAGCGAGGGAGGTGGAGGGGAGAGTTAAACTGAAAAAAAAGAAAAGATAATGGAAAAGTAAGAAAGAAAGCGAGGGAAGAAAGGAAAATCTCTATCATTTCTCCTCAGAGGATGTGTATCGTGGGGAGGGGAAGAGAGATATACGAGTAGAGAAATGGAATAAAAAGAAGCGTGGGGATAGGAACAGAAGGAGAAGGTAAGGGAGGAGAGGACAGAGGAGGCGAAGGAGGAAAAACATGTTTCCTCTTTCTTGGTAAGTGTTTGAAGTGGGAGAAACGTGCCGGGAGAAAGCTGAGAGGAAAAGGGAACGAGAAGAAGAATGAAAAATAACTTGAAAGAAAGTATGTACGTTTTGAAATCCGGAAAGAACGAGAGAAGAATGTGCAGTGAGCGAAAAAGAAGAGAATAGAGATAAAAAAATCACAGGAGGCAGAAAAGCAGGAAGATAAAAGGGAAAAGGTGGAGAAGGAAGAGGAAGAATCTTGAGGATCACGTGTTGAAATCGTGATCGTCACTGAAAGGGTTAAACTACATCGTTTGGTAGCCTCCTCGCACCGCACGGCCCATCAGAATCTTCTTCAACAGGACAAGTGCCTTCCTGCCTGTGAAAACCTTTGCGACATGAGCGAGGCAAGAATCTCAGCCTAGCTAGTGACTGACCTATAAAGCAGTGTGTGTGTGTGTGTGTGTGTGTGTGTGTGTGTGTGTGTGTGTGTGTGTGTGTGTGTGTGTGTGTGTGTGTGGAGGGGGAGGGGACGGGGTTGGTAACGCTAATGAAAGTTGGAGGATTTGGCGCAATATTGAGGATGACAGTAATGTTAAAATTTAATCCATGCCTTGCCACGTGTCACCGGCGAGGGGTCTGTGTCATCTCAACATTGCACATTTCACCGCTGCAGAAAACAGAAGATAAAGATGTATATTTTATAGATTCATAAATGCTATCTGGGAAGCATTGCAGCAGCAGCAGTAGCATGTACCTTCGTTCTCGTGGCTCCTTACCTGGTTAAAATTTACCCTGGTACACTTTCCTGAAATTTTCACTACATTGTTCATAGTTTTTCTTCAACCATCGAACCAAAAAACGAAATGTCACTGGTAAATCATTGATAAAAGCCACCTTAGTACATTATCTTTAAGTCTTCAGTATGTTTCTCTAGTTTACAATTACTGAACCATTACGAGAGACGGAAAACGTGTCCAACCATTAACAATACCATTCAATGCGTGACCTTGAACTAAAACTGCTCGAAAGCATACGAAACTTAGCAAAACAATGCCACTTATTCCGAAGACCTTCAAACTTCAGACATTTTAATGATAGAGAGAGAGAGAGAGAGAGAGAGAGAGAGAGAGAGAGAGAGAGAGAGAGAGAGAGAGAGAGAGAGAGAGAATCTGTCGCTCTTACTGGTGGACAAGCCTAGAAAAAAAGAATGTACCCCAGTAACCTTTGAAGTGAATCTGTGTGTCTTGAGTCTCGCTTCTGGCTGTGGAATGCAGAGATCATAAAGAATGGAGAACAAGATCGCTTCAGAGCGAGGTAAGACTCCTATAGCTTGCGAATTGTTGATGGCATAGGAACGAAGCTTGAGAGAGAGAGAGAGAGAGAGAGAGAGAGAGAGAGAGAGAGAGAGAGAGAGAGAGAGAGAGAGAGAGAGAGAGAGAGAGAGAGAGAGAGGTAGCAAAGTGAGTACAGATAAGGTGCCAGAGACGAGAAAGAGCCAGTGACAAAATAGAAAAAAATAGGAAAAAAAAAAAAAAACAGAAAGAAGGAATAAAAGAAAGAAAACGATTCACGTGAGTTGATGTATATTTTAAGTCACCTTACACACACACACACACACACACACACACACACACACACACACACACACACACACACACACACACACACACACACACACACACACACACACACACACACTCTCTCTCTCTCTCTCTTTCACGTTTATCCCTTGCATTTTTCCTCTCTCCTCTCGTTTCTTTCTAGTATTTTCTCGCTGCATTTTCTGCGTTTCTCCCAGCATCCTCCATCTCCGTATTTATATGTAGGAGGAGTTGGAGGAAGAGTGGGAGCAGCAGCAGAAGAGAAGCCGAGGAGGAGGAGGTGGAGCAGGAGGTGGAGGAGGAGGAGGAGGAGGAGAAGGAGGGAAAGCGCATCTTCTCGTCCGTGCCAGATTTACATGTTTTCGGTCGTACAGTTATATTGCCGCTGAGATTCTTTCAATTTTGCCTCCTTATAGAGCTCCACGGGTTTTCTATGTCTCTTGACCTTCACGTTTTTATCATCCCTTTGTTTTATCGTAATTCCCAGTATATTTTTAGTGTCCTCAAGTCTTTATCCATCATTTACCGTCGTTTTTCTTATTCATTTTGTGCCTTTGACTCTTTCCCTTGTGACCTTCATCGATCTTTAGTCTTGGTTCTTCTTATGAGTATTTAATTTCGTGTTTTAGAGTGTCAGTTTCTCTTTTCATCTTTTTTTTTTTATTCGCCATTTTTTTTCTTCATTTCGTACATGTCTCATTTTGTTTTTGAGGCTTAGTTCTTTCCTTTGTCTTTCTCTTTCTCTTCGTGTTTCCCACTGTGAATATTTGTTTTCGTGTTGATCCTCAGTTTCTCCCGTTATCTCCCCTTTTCCTTTATTTTCACTTCTATCATCCCATATTTGTCCCCTCTCCCTCCTTTACTTTTTATATTTCTTGCTTCTTTTTCATCTTTACCTCTTTCGTTCCCTCGTTTTACATTTCTTGTTTTTTTTCTCTATTTTTCTTCCGCCTCCACTGTTTCCTCCTTTGTCTCGTCTACTTCCTGCTTCACACCACCTGTTTCGCTCTCTTGTTTATCTTGTTTTCTCTTTATCCTCTCTGTATTCTTCATCCTTGTTTTGTCTGCGTCTCTGACAGTTTTCCTTTTATTTCACTTTATTCCTCATTCTTACTTCCTATTTCTTATAATTTTCCGACCATTTTTTTTTTTTTCCGTCTTCTTATTTTTGTCACTTTACATTTTCCCACCTGTTTTCCCCGTTTGGCACTGTTTCCTCTTGTTTTTCGTCTGTTTCTTATTGTGACGCCTGTTTCCTCTTTTTTCTTCCTTATTTTCTCCCCTGCTCTCCCTCTTCTCTCCTTCACTAACCCTACTCCTTCCTTTATTCTCGTTTGCTTCCTGATTTGCTTCGCTTTTCCCTTTCTGTTTGTGTCCTCGTCTTGACCTTGGCGTTGCTGTTTGAGGAGCGTGGTGTCTTTCTAATTACTTTTTGTGGGTTCTTGATTTTAATTGCGACTTTGTGCTCGGGACGTGAGGCGAGGAAAGAATTCTAAGGCATTAAAGCACCTTAATATCTGCGCTTCTGATAAACAAGATTTCTGGGAAACAATAAATAAGAAATATCAAGGAACTTTAGATTAAGGGAAAATGTAGAGGAAAGTAAACTTGAGGGATATTTACATAGAGGAAAATTTAGAAAGAAAATAGTCTTGAAACTTTGGATGGACCAGAAGAAAAGGAACTTAAAAATTTTTGGAGAGCTGTTAAGTAACGGCCCATAAATTTTGAAACTGAGATTGGGCAGACCTAAGAAACTCAAGCCGCCCATTGCAAGGGATAACCCGAGTATTCTTCTTTTCTAAAACAATATTGAGGTGGTTTGTTGCTGGAATGGCCGCAGTATATCTAGTTAATGAAAATACAGTGGAAGTATAGTTTGAAATATGCTCTTTTTTTTTCTAGTATCAGGAAGGATTTGTGATTTAAATATCTAACGTAGATATTTTATTACTTGGCGTGCGGTTGATCTGGTGAAGACGAATGGAAGTTGTTTGTCTATATGCAAAACTATGCTGAGTACTGATTGCCTCGTCACTTCCTTCTTCTTGAGAGAGAGACTCTTGTTATTGTTGTTGTTGTTGTTTGTATTAATATGTGTTGCTTTTGTTGTTATTGTTGTTTGTGGTCTTACTATTTCAGTTTTTTCATCCTTATAAAACAAACAAAAACAAAATAGAAAAAAAAGTGCCACGACTGAAACTTTCCCTAAATACATGTACTTGTTAAAAAAAAAAAAAAGTCTTCAAAGATTACAAAGCCACAAGACCAATGGCAATTAAACCCGAGCAGGCGGAGAGCAAACGTCAGGCGAAATTAAGTCTGGACCAGTAATTAAAACGTGGCCACAAATTAAACCAGACTTTCTTTGCCTGGGATTGCAAGCAGATGACTCGTTGGTCGACTCATAAGGAAGCCAATACGCTTACACATGAGAGAAGAAGAAAAATATACATACATACCTACTTATCATCCATATGCATATATTTTTTTGCTCTGGACATTTCTTCAAAACACTATATTGACTTTCGCTGGCACTGTGGCTACGGAGTCACCGCCAGGAGTTTTCCCACTTAATTCCAAAATCATCTTCTTCCATTATTTCAAATCTGACTTAATCAAGCTTTGTTTTAATTCATATTGTGAAATTTATTCGAAATCTGATTCTGTTCCATACGGCATAAACCAACATATTTTTTGTTGTTCAGAATATGCACTACTACCTTATTACTACATACTATACTATTCGCTCCTTCCTCTCCCCTTCCCCAGTATGGTTTCCCTACCCTACCCCTACCTTCCTTCTTTCCCATGAATATGTATGTGTGATGCATACGAGATGCTTGTGAATGTATGGAAATGGCGTGTTTTTTGTGAGCGTGTATATGATCCCCTCTAATTTGTATGTACGTCCATTCGTCACTTTCCGCTCTATTTTGCTTTAGTTTTTTGTGTTTTCTGTTGTTTCTGTTGTTGTTTGCATGCGGCAGTGTTTTATCCTTGTGTCTTTTATCTTTTTCTTTTTTATTTTGTGTTATATTGTGCTTTATAAAAGGGCTCAGTTGTTTTCTTTTTTTCCTTAATTGTTATCGTGTTGATTTTCGTCTTACGTTGAGCTACCGTGTATTTTTCATATGTATGCATGAATGTAAGTATGTATGTATGCATGTACGTATATATGTATGTATGTATGTATGTATGTATGTATGCAGAAAACAAAGCAAAACAAAAAGCATGTGAATCGCTGCTGAAGCTAGTGAAAATTTCCTTTAACACACACACACACACACACACACACACACACACACACACACACACACACACACACACACACACACACACACACCGCGTAGTGTAGTGGTTAGCACGCTCGACTCACAATCAAGAGGGCCGGGTTCGA
>NC_059279.1:12850314-12852814 GCF_017591435.1 Portunus trituberculatus | reverse complement strand
GAGAGGAGAGAATTGTTTAGTCTGTCTGTTGAGTGAGTGAGTGAGTGAGTGAGTGAGTGAGAGGGAGGGAAAGGTGAGGGAAAGAGAGGGAAGGAGTGGCTGGATTTTTTAGTGTGACGGTGTCTGGTGTTGGCAGGAAGCGTGACCTGAGGGTGTGTTGTTCTGCAGGTGACCCAATGACATTCTGACACGGCACAGGTCCTCGTCTGTCTTTGTATTAAACGCGCGTGCACACACACACACACACACACACACACACACACACACACACACACACACACACACACACACACACACACACACACACACACACATAAACGGCAGAGAAAATTATACAGGAAGGTCATTAGTACCATATACATATAGTATTTTTGCTCTATTAGTATCTTTATGATGGACAATACTTAATTCATTCTCTCTCTCTCTCTCTCTCTCTCTCTCTCTCTCTCTCTCTCTCTCTCTCTCTCTCTCTCTCTCATTACCACCTTTGTTTCCTACGTGATTAATTCTGTGTTGCATTACGTGATGTATTAAGACTAATGACAGTGGCAGAATTATTTTCTTTGCAAGACGTGCATGTGCTTTGCTACTCATCATGCATGCCGATTTCCGCTGACAACATTACTCATTTGAAGCTGCGGGTGGTAGGGAACAAGGAAGAAGAGGAATGAAGAAGAGGAAGAAGAGGTGTCAAGAGAAGGAAACAGACTTGAGGCTCCCCCACCACCCGAAAAAAAAAAACTTGCTTAGAAAGGGGAGAGAAAGGTGCGGAGTGGAAATAATAAAATGTTATCGTGGAAGACTGCGACAGGGACAGAGGTAGGGATAAGAATGAGCTATTGAGGAGATGAAAGAGGCGGAGAGGTGGGGTTGGCGGGCTGCAGGGTGACTGGGTATTGTGGAAGGCGGAAGCAGAGGAGACACGACAGCCGTGGTGGAGGGAAGAAGAGGAGATGAAAGAATGAAATGTCTGAAAAAAAAGAAAGAAGGCAAGAAGAATGAGATGTAGAAGATGAAGGCTGAGGTAAGGGGAAAGATGAGCAGGAAGTAAAGGAGAAGAAAGAGAAGGAGGAGGAGGAGGAGGAGGAGGAGAAGGAAAAGGAGGAGGAGGAGATAATGAACGAAATACAGCAGAAAATGTCAAGATCAATAAGAATGGGAACTAACAAAAGCTGTAAGTGAAAGATGATAATAAGGAGATGCTGTATATATATATGGAAAAAAAAAATAATATGGTCGAGGTTAAGAATAATGGGAATTAGTAAAAGCAAGAACAGAAAGACGATAATGAGCAGGTGGTCGGGGAATAAGAAAAATGGGAAGCTTAGGAGAGGAATGGCAAGCGAGAGGGAAAAGGAGTAAGGAGAAACTCTTGCGGCTGTACATCAACGTAATGCTCTCGTGGGTCAGGCTTGTCAGGGCGTCAGCACCTCTGCTCTCCTCACGTTAATCATACACCGCACCTCAAGGTTACACACACACACACACACACACACACACACACACACACACACACACACACACACACACACACACACACACACACACACACACATACACGCAGACACCGAGACACCCAGACGTATCCAAGGCATAATTATGTTTTCTCTCTCTCTCTCTCTCTCTCTCTCTCTCTCTCTCTCTCTCTCTCTCTCTCTCTCTCTCTCTCTCTCTCTCTCTCATAATTTGTTTAGTCGTTAGTTGTTGAGCGAGACTATATTTCGTCTTTTAAGATGTTTGATTTTGCTTCGCTTTTCTATATATATTTTTTTATCATTGTCCCCACCACTATCAACACACACACACACACACACACACACACACACACACACACACACACACACACACACACACACACACACACACACACACACACACACACACACACACACACACACACACACACATACGGCTTCCACTATCACCATCACTACCACAACAACAACAACGACCACGCTACACAACACAACACACCACTACATATACAACAGGACTACCACCACCACCACCACCACCACCACCACCACCACCATCACCACCCAGCAGCATTCTTCGCTCTGCTCCGCTTGCATATCGATAATGGGAGTTTCCGAAATTCTCTTGTGCATATTTTTTGGACGCCTTTAGTGGAGGAACTGAAATGGAGGCAGTGGAGGCGCCCCGTGAAGAGCATAGCGCCAGAAGATTCTTATGAATAAATTTTCACGACCTCACCTCGAAAACGCAAGAAGGTTTCGAGGTTGGAGGAGAAGGAGGAGAAAGAGGAGTGGAAGAAGGAGAAAGAGGAGTAGGAGGAGGAGAGGGAATTAAGGATGGAAACTTCATGGTTTGTATGAGGGACAGGATGTAAAGTCGATAAAAAGGCAACAAACACGTGTAGTTGTTAAAATTCACGTCAGCCTGAGGGAGTGGGGATTCACTTTACTGTACAGGGATTTGTGGGCAGGAGAGGTGAGGCGTATGATAGGTGCGAGTTTGTATTCCGTCTGAGGAGTTCTCC
>NC_059279.1:12812814-12845314 GCF_017591435.1 Portunus trituberculatus | reverse complement strand
TGAAGGAAGGACGGAAAGGATAAAAGGAAGGAAGGTAGGAAAAAAAGAAGAAAGGGAGGAAAGAAGGAAGGAAAGAAGGAATGAATTAATGAATATAGAAAGAAAGGATAGAAGGAAAAGAGAATTGAGCTAGTAAATAAATGAATAGATGAAGGAAGGAAAGAAGGATGGATCGGAAGGAGGAGATGAAGAAAGGAAGGAAGGAATAAAGGAGAGGAGGAAGTTACCTTGCTCTTCCTCCGTGAATACGGGCTTGCTCTCCCAGACAATGGCCACCAAGTAATCAGGTTTCCTCACACGGTTTCACTGGCTTCATCCGTCACCCCGGACAGCTTCTAGACGTTGGGGCTTGGAAGGAAGAGGAAGATGTTTATGTCTTTTTACCGTATGTTGTTATCTGTTTTGGTTCGCAGGTGTATGGAAGCCGCGATGGATGGCTGCTGTGGTGAATTACTTATGTTATGGCTTGATTGGTGCGGAGGGAGACGGGTGTGTAGGGAGTAATAAAAGACAGAGGTAGCAAGGTAGATTGATGGCTAGTAAAGTAGGTCGATAGATAAATACACATGTAGACAGACGGATATATATATATATATATATATATATATATATATATATATATATATATATATATATATATATATATATATATATATATATATATATATATATATATATATATATATATATATATATATATATATATATATATATATATAGATACTTAAATGGATAGAAAAATAGGTTGACCAGTTTGGTAGATTGATAAATTGATTGAGGTGACCACACGGATGATAAACACGCAAACTATAAGATAAATATAAATGAATGTAATAAACGATAAGTAAATAGATAGATAGATATGTATATGGATAGATAGATGAATAGATAGATAGATAGATAAATAGATAGATAGATAGATAGATAGATAGATAGATAGATAGAGAGAGAGAGAGAGAGAGAGAGAGAGAGAGAGAGAGAGAGAGAGAGAGAGAGAGAGAGAGAGAGAGAGAGAGAGAGAGAGAGAGAGAGAGAGAGAGAGAGAGAGAGAGAGAGAGAGAGAGAGAGAGATCTTACCTTAACTCGCAGAGATGGGTGAAGAGGCGAAGGAGGAAGAGGAGGAAGGAGACTGTTGATAGGGAAGAGGAGGAAGAGGCGGAAAGGAAAGAATGAAAATGAGGACATAGATTTCTTTTCTAGGCGAACAATGGAACTGAGAATTGTTGTTGAAAGGCACACCAATAACAAGAAAGAAAACGGTCTGCTAAATAAACAATAAAGAACGGGAATTTTTAAACAAGAAGAACTGAATAATGACGAAAATCAAAATGCTTCGATTAATAAAATGCTAAAAGACACTAACAGATGAATGGAAAGAAGTTAAAATGTCACGTAACTCCAGGAATTTCAATAAGCTAGAAACTCGTAAGAGAAGTGGAAAAAGATCAAAGCAGTAAAGAGAAATGCAAACTGGCTTATAAAAAAAAAAAAAAAAAAGAATTCGAGGCAAAGCTAAAGCAGATCTAACAATGGAGTTTATTAAGTTAAGAAAAGGATATTTTAAAAGCAAAACCAAAATAAAAAAAAAACAGCGAATAAAAGATATAAAGCCTAAGATAATAAAATAAAGTAACGAAATGTAAGCATAGGAAAGATAAAGGAAAATAACAATAAAAAAATGAATAATAGAACAAATGTCATAAAGCTTGTAAAGAAAAAAAACATGTGGAAGCTAAAGAATAAGGATAAAACATAGAAGTGGCGTAAAGATAGTAAGATAACTAGATTGAAAGTAGGTAAATGTAGTAAATGAGATGGAATAGAATAGGAAAATAGGAAGACAAAACGCGTAAGAGGCACGGAAGAAAAAAAATAGAGTGATGAAAAAGAAATCAAACATCAAGAAATATACGAATAAACACGAAATAAAACAAAAAAAAAAAAGAAGAAAAAATACGGAAAAGAAAAAAAAAAAAAGAAAGAAGAGGATCATGGTACACTGAACAAACACCAACAAAAAATAATTAACTATAAAAAACACAGTGTTGGAGATGAAAAACAAGCAAAAAAAAAAAAAAAAAAAAAAAAGCATTGATTATTTTGTTATCCCCTTTTCTTCCTCGCCTTGCTCCGGTGCTGAAGGCTGCGAGGAAACACTTGCTTGATGGCACCTCCTCCTCATTACCTGCTGTTCACCTGTCTCTTTACGCATCTTATCCCTCGTCTTATGGCGCAAGAGGTGAATTATCTTCCCTAAGCGTTCTGGTGTCTCGTGGTCTCGTGTATGTGTGTGTGTGTGTGTGTGTGTGTGTGTGTGTGTGTGTGTGTGTGTGTGTGTGTGTGTGTGTATGTGTGTTTGTATATTTGTTGCACTCATGGTTTTAGTCCAGGTCGTTTTCTCTTGTCACCAAATGCACGTTTACTTAATTTAGTGTGCTTACATATGCTGTGGTGTGCTGTTTTGTGCTGTACGTGTGTGTGTGTGTGTGTGTGTGTGTGTGTGTGTGTGTGTGTGTGTGTGTGTGTGTGTGTGTCTATGTGTCTGTGTTTGTGTGTGTGTGAAGGTATGCTAGATTTCATTCATCTTCTCTCTCTCTCTCTCTCTCTCTCTCTCTCTGCACTCCATCATCACAGTTTCTGGGACAAAACTGGCTCAGGATGACAAACAAGAGACAATGCAGTGGATTAGCAACACAGGAAACGCTACTAAATCTTGCAATATCGCGGAATTTTGACGAAACCGTAGAATTCCTCTGCGGTATCTGTTACGGCCCGCCCGTAACATGCATTACTACCATCACCTCCTCTGCTTGTTACCTCGTTCGCCACCTCTCCGCCTCCCTTCCACGTCACCGTCTCGTGAACCTTCCACGCCACCGTCTCGTGAACCTTCCACGTCACCGTTTCATGAAGCCCGGCTACTGTCCCGAAGTTGGATTCACGCGGCCCCTTTCGACTCAACCGAAAGTGTTGAGCCAGCTCTTGGTTTTCTGGATTGGCAGTTGAGATCCAAGCCTCAACCAGTGAACACAACGCCTCTTGGTTCTGCCGTGGGATCAACCATCACCCAGCATTTCACCACTGCGACACCGCATAAGTATCACTTCCCTCGTCCGTGTTTTCCACATTGCCTCTATATAGGATTAGGATTATTGTTAGGTATTAAGTTGGGTTCTTTATTGTTGTATTTATTACTGTGTTATATGTATATGTGTGTCATTTTCCTATGTTTCATGTTATATATCTGTGTTTCATGTTTCTTGTTATATATGTGTCAATTTCATTATGGGTTATTAAAGTAGCTTTTTAAAGTGACCCCCTTTTGCATTTCCTCACTAGTTGAACCTGCAGTGTTTTTTTTATTGTTATTGTTCACCGGCTCTCCGATGCCAATCTTACCAGTTTAACCGGTGAACGTAACAATTGGCGACCGTGACAGGACCATTATAACCCATGTTCAGTGTTCCATTTTTCCAGTGATTTTTTTTTCTGTGATTGCTTGTGTTTCTGTGGTGTTGTGACTCTGATGTGTTTTTTTTCTGTGACTTACTCTGCGTGTGGTTTAAATTTACCTTTGTGCGTTCAAGTGGCTCCTTTTGGGTTAAACGTGCTTCGTGACTTTCATTGGTATCGCATAGCAGTGGTAGAGCAGGAAACCAGGTAGAAAGGCGTGTTCACCGATAGCACTTATCTCTAGTTTTTGCACATAGGCAGGTGTGTAATAAGTGTTATCCAAGTGTTGGGATCATCATATGTTCATGCGAACCCTCAATGCCCTCACTTCGCGGATCATTTTTCTCGCTAGTTAGAATCGGCCATTTTAACTAGTCTCTCAGACTAATCCGCCTCCTTATCAATAACAAGTCTCAGTACAATTCGCTCCTCACTCTCAAGTCTCGTAACTAGAGTAATCCGGATCCCTCTTAATGCCGTAACTCTCTAGTTTACCCCTCATTAGTGATTGTACTCATAAGTGTTTACTTAAGTATAATCTAGGTAATTTCCAAGGTTGCCTTTATTATCACTCTGCCAAGTTCCTCACTTAAGTAATTCGCTTATCATTTTTTTGTTGTGGTTTAACATCTATTTAATATGGCTTCCGCTCAGTTTAACGTTGAAGATTTTTGTGCCGACCCTTCTCTGGAACAACTTAAATATGCTAATATAAAGAAGGACCAATGGAAAGCCATCGCTAAACATTTTGATGTTCCCATCACGTCTCAGATGACTAAAGAGGTCATTAAGAATGTAGTTGTTGAACATCTAGTGCAAGAAGGTCAGTTGCTAGGAAATGCCATAGAAGAGTTAACTCCCATGTCAGCCTCTACAAGGACTATAATACACAGTCCCCAGGAAGAACAGGATAAGAGTAGGATAAGTCAATGGGAAATTGAGAAGCTTAAACTAGAATACCGGATGCATGAAAGACAAATGCAACTACAGGAAAAACAAATGCAACTACAGGCAGAAAAGAAGATAAAGATAAAGAGAGAGAACTACGGGAAAAAAAGAAGAGAGAGAATTTCAGTTACAACTTAGAAGGCAGGAGAAAGAGTTAGAAATTCAGGAGTTAGCCCTACGAAATGACGCTAAGTTTAGAGGGGAAGAAATAGATATAAAGAAACAGTTAGCAAGCTTTAATCCTGCTACAGCTGCTCCGCTAGTTCCCCCTTTTGATGAATCTGATGTTGACGGGTCATTTCGCGCTTTTGAGAGCATTGCTCATAGGAATAAATGGCCCCAGGATCAGTGGGTGTCTCTCCTTGTCCCTAAGCTAGTAGGAAAAGCTTATAGGGTATACAACGGCCTTAGTGATGAGGTAGAATATGAAGAGATCAAAGGTAACATTCTAGACGCCTACTCTATCACTTCTGATGGATACCGACAACAGTTTCGAAAGTATGTGAAACCAGAGTCTCACACCTATGTTGAATTCGCTAGTGAGAAACTAAGACAATTTAAGAAATGGTTAGCCGCTCTTAACATTACCACCTTTTCGGAGTTGCTCAATCTAATGGTCCTGGAAGAATGGAAGAACAAGTTACCATTTAATATTCTGAGGCATGTGGAAGAACGGGGAGAGAGTGAGCTTATGTCTGCCGCTAAAGTGGCTGATGCGTTTGCTTTGTTGATGGGATCCCTGGGTAGTAGAGGTCGTGGTTCACTGTCTAATGTTAGGTCCTCCTTTGGGGAAGGTTTTGGGGCGCGGGTGGTAAGCCAACCGGATTCTCGCCAAATGCATATAATTCCCCCTGGTGTACATACTGTAAGAAGCCAGGTCACACGATCCAGAAATGTAGACACCCAAATTGCAAGGGTTCTCAACGTCAATTTTCTTTTGTGTCCCTAGACCTAACACATTTGAGAACAAGAAACCAGTGGCCCTAGCTAACCCTGTCAACTCTCCTCTAGAACTTTATGACTCATACATGTATCAAGGTAAAGTGTCCTTGACTGATGGTAAAGACAAGGCAATAAATATCAAGGTTCTGCGTGATACAGGTGCTGCCCAATCCATCTTAAGGGAAGATGTCATCCCTAACATCAAACAGGCTTTCACTGGGGAGAAGGTGATCCTTACAGGTCTCGAATCACAGCTCTCCTATCCTTTGGCTAATATTAGCTTACAGTGCCCGTTCATTTCAGGAGAGGTTGAGGTAGCCATTAAACCTGGTGAACTGCCAGTACCGGGGGTACATCTTGTACTGGGTAATGATCTTGCGGGTAACTTGGCTGTTCCAAACTTAATTGTTCTTGATTCTCCCTTAACAGAAAGTCCCACTAAGACCCTGGACGAAACATCCCTCACTTCTTCCCAGTGTGTGCAGTCACCAGGTCTCAGTCCAAGTCCCCTGCCTTTTCATCACCTCCTCCACCAATGATTGCCTCTACTGACAACTTGTATAATAACATCATTTCAAAGGAGAATTTGATTAATGCTCAGGAACAGGATCTCACTTTGGCTAAGATCAGACATGTGGCCAGTGAGACAAAGGATATGTCTAAATTGCCTTGTTTTTATTATCAGGAAGGAGTCCTGATGCGTGCCTACAGACCTCCTGAACTGAAACAACTAGACACCTGGTCAGAAACACATCAAGTTGTCATCCCTTGTCTGTAAGACCAGCCATTATAGAACTAGCTCATGATGGATTGTCAGGTCATCTAGGCATCCAAAAAACCTACAAGAAGGCTCTTCAACATTTTTTTGGCCAGGAATGAAAAAGGATGTGTCACACTATGTAAAAACATGTCATATATGTCAAGTTGTGGGTAAGCCTAACGAACGCCTTGTGCCAGCTCCTCTGACGCCTATTCCAGTTCAGACGGAGCCCTTCGAAAAGATCATACTAGACTGCGTAGGGCCCTTACCCAAAACCAAACGAGGGAATCAGTATTTGTTAACCCTCATGGATCCCACTACCAGGTACCCTGAAGCATTCCCTCTTAAGAACATCACATCAAAGACCATTGTAAAACATCTAATACATTTTTCACCTCGGTAGGAATTCCAAAACAAATTCAGTCTGACAAGGGTAGCAATTTCACTAGCCATTTTTCCAACAGATAGTGAATGAGCTAAACATCGACCATGTTACCTCCTCGGCTTACCACCCCAATCCCAAGGCTGTCTGGAGCGGTTTCACCAAACATTAAAATCCATGATGAAGAAGTATTGCTTGGAGCATCAAGGAGACTGGGATGAAAGTATTTCTTTCCTTCTCTTCGCTTTAAGAGAATCTCCTCAAGATTCTTTAGGTTACTCCCTTTTGAATTACTCTATGGTAGACAGATCAGGGGGCCTCTCAAAATATTAAAGGATCAATGGTTTACTCAAAATACTCCTTCAAGCCCCAGTGTGTCTGACTACATCAGTAACCTTAAGAATAAAATCAGTGAAGTCAGATCTTTTGCTAAATCAAACTTCCTCAAATCTCAAACTAAAATGCAACAGAATTCTCTTCCCAAATCTGTCATGAGAAGTTTCAAACCAGGAGACAAGGTTTTACTTTTTCTCCCACTCCAGGCAATGCTCTTCACAGTAAGTTCATGGGACCTTATGTTGTGGCTCAAAAACTAAGTCCATTAAATTATGTGGTCCACACTCCTGACCGTCGTAAGGATTCCCAACTTGTTCATATTAATCTAATGAAACCTTACCACTCCAGAGAACCAGAGGACGACTTGTCTCGCGCTGTACCTGTATGTCTGATAGGAAAGGAGTCTGGTCCTGTGCCCCCGAGGAAGAGTCCGACATCGAATTCCTCTTCTCGTCACCTAAAGGACGCCCCTCAAACAGCCAAATCATGTCCAACCTGGATGAGGTGTTTGTTTCCTTAACACCTTCACAACAGTCTGATCTTAAAAGTTATTGCTAGACTTTTCTGAAATCACAGGTGACCTTCCAGGAGTTTGTAATACTATCCAACATGACATAAGATTAACATCTACCGACATCAAGCCTATAAGACAACCAGCCTATCGCATTTCACCCATTAAAAGAGACTTGATGAAAAAGAGGTAGACTATCTGCTCTGTCATCACCTTGCAGAACCTAGTATATCTCCTTGGGCTTCTCCTGCCTGTTAACATCTAAGCCAGATGGTAGTAGTCGATTTTGCACCGACTACCGGAAATTAAATAAAGTGACGGTGCCAGACTCCTACCCATTGCCCTTGATAGAGGACCTTATAGATAGTATAGGAGTAGCCAAATTTGTAACCACTATAGACTTGCTTAAAGGTTACTACCAGATTCCCTCTCGGACGAGGCCCAAATAATATCCGCCTTCATCACTCCCTTCGGACTATACCAATACACAGTGATGCCCTTTGGATTGTCTAATGCTCCCGCCACCTTCCAGAGGGCTATAAATTACATAACTCAGGACTTGGAGGGCAACATCTACTTCACCGACCTGTTCCTGGGCGGCACCTTCCTCACCTACGGCACGGAGGTCATCAACTTCCCTGACATGGACCCCGAGAAGCGCATCGATCCCATGACACGCATCTTCCCAGAGTCACCAAGTGCACCTTCAGGAAGTTCGGCCCTTCGGGAACCATCGAGACCCACGACACCATGTGTGTGCTGGCGGTTAACATCATCAACGAGAAGATCTACATTTTCATCTGGTTCTGGCTGGTCTCTCTCACCACCGTCACCGCTGTCTGGCTCGTGTATCGCCTCCTCGTCATCGTCTCCTCCGATGTGCGCTTCAAGCTTCTGCAGGTTCTTCCTTTGCGAGGTGCTGTGTCTGGTGGTGGGGGTGGACAACATCATCGCCGACGCCTTATCAAGATCTCCCGTCTCACCTCCTTCATGAGCCCATTACGGAGGTCTTAGGGGGGAGGAAATGTTACGGCCCGCCCGTAACATGCATTACTACCATCACCTCCTCTGCTTGTTACCTCGTTCGCCACCTCTCCGCCTCCCTTCCACGTCACCGTCTCGTGAACCTTCCACGCCACCGTCTCGTGAACCTTCCACGTCACCGTTTCATGAAGCCCGGCTACTGTCCCGAAGTTGGATTCACGCGGCCCTTTCGACTCAACCGAAAGTGTTGAGCCAGCTCTTGGTTTTCTGGATTGGCAGTTGAGATCCAAGCCTCAACCAGTGAACACAACGCCTCTTGGTTCTGCCGTGGGATCAACCATCACCCAGCATTTCACCACTGCGACACCGCATAAGTATCACTTCCCTCGTCCGTGTTTTCCACATTGCCTCTATATAGGATTAGGATTATTGTTAGGTATTAAGTTGGGTTCTTTATTGTTGTATTTATTACTGTGTTATATGTATATGTGTGTCATTTTCCTGTGTTTCATGTTATATATCTGTGTTTCATGTTTCTTGTTATATATGTGTCAATTTCATTATGGGTTATTAAAGTAGCTTTTAAAGTGACCCCTTTTGCATTTCCTCACTAGTTGAACCTGCAGTGTTTTTTTATTGTTATTGTTCACCGGCTCTCCGATGCCAATCTTACCAGTTTAACCGGTGAACGTAACAAAATGTAGTATAATAAAACGTCAATAAGTTACGGGCACAGTGAAAGTTTACATAGAAAGAACCAATTCACCTCAGAGACGAAACAGTTACGAATTTTGCAGAAGACATAACAAATAAGAAACATGAGAAATATGAAAGAATGAGAAGAAATACCAAATTTTAAATAACACACACAATTTTATCGTTAGAAGAAAGAACAATCGTGGCTCCATCGCACCTTGAGTAATGCAAAAATAAAAATAAAATGGCGAATATGGCGAAACACTCAAATACTTTCTCAGCAAGTTTAGCTCACGGACAACAAAATATTTCATAGCAAAAGTAGCGTAACTCACACACGAGACAATCACAGCTTTATTGCACTTGCTGCCCGAGGAATATCATGAACAAACAATGCAGCGAAGGACTGGAATGTTACTCTTATTCATTTTGCTATCCTGGTCGTTATTTGCTATCATTCGGAGCATTGTAGGAAAGAAAATAGGAATGAAAAAAAAGAAGCTTTCCTTTTTCCATTAATAATTGAAAGTATGAGGTTTGTTGTCTTGTTTATGCTGAAGAACCATTTGCCAGACTGTGGTGCAATGATAAGTGTCTGAAAATTTGAAGATGTGAGAAATGATCAAAAAGTGAGTGGGTCAACATGAAATACAACACAGAAGCACAAATATACCAAACTAAAGTGAATTATACAACACATGAAACCAGGAAGAACCAAACTATGCACGTACTCCGGATTCAGAAAAAAAAGAGTAAACTGATGCCAGATTAAAAATAGAGCTGAAAATAAAACCAAACCGTCCAAAATATAAACCCTTGCATAACAAACGGATTGGAATGCAACTGAAAACACACTTCTGAAAAAAGAAAAAGAAAAAGAAAAAAAAGCTACTCGTATATATGGTAGCAATCGCGGCCTAGATGTTTCTCTCCCGGTTCTCTTTATGCGGTGGAATTTAGAATGTAATCGAACGTGCCTTCATTCCCGATGGATTCCATGTGTGGCCAATGGATTTCCGGCACGTTATTCTCTCACTTAGGTGCCTCCGATAAAATATTCACATGAAAGATTCAAAGCCAATTCTCAAACTTTATAGCGAACTGCGAATTTTACAGACTCGGCGTGGTGGAGAAGGAGTAAGAGGAGGAGGAGGAGGAGGAGGAGGAAGAAGAAGAGGAGGAAGAGGAAGAGGAGGAGGGAGAGGTTGTTAGAAGGAGACGAGGAACGATTTCGGAGGGTGGGGCAAGGAGGAGGAAAAGGAGAGCATGGAGGAGTAGAAGAGAGGTATAGAAAAAGTTGGAAGATTCAGAGCGTGGAAGAAGAGGAAGGATTGGAAATGGAGGAAGTGGAAATAGATAAAAGTGAAAAGAGAGGAGTAAAAAGGTGTGAGGAAACTACAGAGGAAGAGTAAGAGGAGAGGAGAAGAAGTAAAAGAGAAGAGACCACAGTGCACATAGAGAAAGAGACTGGAGAAGAAGAAGACAGAAAAGAAGGAAAAAGTGAAGAAGAAACAGAAGCAGATAAAGATGAAAGAGAATAAGAATCGAAAGAAAAATAAATGAAAGGAGGAGGAGGAGTAGGAGAAGAAAGAATAAGAAGGAGAAGAAAAATCGGAAGAAGAAATTGAAGAAGAAGAAGAAGAAGAAGAAGAAGAAGAAGAAGAAGAAGAAGAAGAAGAGGAGGAGTTGGAGGAGGACGAGGATGAAGAAGTGGGTCCTATTTCGTACTCTTTCTTTTGCCCTTTGCCAGTTTTTCCTTCGTATATAAAAAAAAAAAAGGAAGAGAAAGGCGAAACATACGAGCATTGTAACAGTAGTATGCTTTCACAACAAGGAATGTCTCCTCAGCGGAAGAATAAACACTCTGCGCCATTCCTGAGCCACTTGGAAAATTCTTCTTACTGGGCGAGAACTGCATGATGGATGGAGAGGAGAAAAGATTATCACACTTGTTTATATTGTTACAAAACATATACGATTGAATGTAAGAGTGTTAATGATAATAACAATAACTAGTAACAGTCTTTTTAGTATTGATATTGCTACTACTACTACTACTACTACTACTACTACTACTACTACTACTACTACTACTACTACTACTACTACTACTACTACTACTACTGATACTGCTGCTACTGCTACTATTGCTACTATCAGTAATAATAATAGTAATAAATTCTTTTCCTACCAATATCACCATCTTCACCAACAATAATACAACTGCAGCAAGTGTACCTTCCTGCATTTAGTGTTTTCCAATATTTTCAATGTAACACACACACACACACACACACACACACACACACACACACACACACACACACACACACACACACACACACACACACACACACACACACACACACACACACACACACACACACACAAGAAGCGATGTGACCTACAGAGACAGGCGCTCTGTTTCGATCGAACACTCTGCATTTTTTATTGACCCAAACTTATGGAAAAAAAAAATGAGAAAGATTGAACACAGCTGGCAGGGAGAAAATCCATCCTCCAGCAAAACACGTAATGAACATATACTTACTTTTCGCTTGTTTAATGATTTTTTTTTAAGCTTAATGTGTGTTTTTTTTTTTTTTTTTGGTTTGTTTGTCTATTTTATAATTTTTTTTTATCATACCTTTTTATTATTCTTTATTTCTGTTTGTCTGTTTAGTTTCTCTGTGTCTGTCTGTTTGTCTGTCTATCTGTCTCTGTCTGTTTGTCTGTCTATCTGTCTCTGTCTATCTGTCTGTTTGTCTGTCTGTTTCTGTCTGTCTGTCTGTCTGTCTGTCTGTCTGTCTGTCTGTCTGTCTGTCTGTCTGTCTGTCTGTCTCTCTCTCTCTCTCTCTCTCTCTCTCTCTCTCTCTCTCTCTCTCTCTCTCTCTCTCTCTCTCTCTCTCTCTCGAACTCTCACCTCAGTTTTCTTTTCCTTTTCTCGTATTTACTTTTCGACTTCCCACCAATTTCATTCCCGCTTTTATGTACTTTTCATTTCGTCCTTTTATTTACTTTCTACTTGTGTTTTTTCTCTTGTTGTTTATTTAATTTGTACCTTTGTAGAAAATTGTGCAAATATTCTTAAACCTTTTGATATTTGATGATGTGTATCGTTTTTATTTTTCAATTTTCTCTTCCTTTCGTGTTTTTTCTCTTTTTTTTTTTAATCAAAACTGACCCACAAACTTTTCCCATTTTCTCTGATTCAGTCTCTCTCTCTCTCTCTCTCTCTCTCTCTCTCTCTCTCTCTCTCTCTCTCTCTCTCTCTCTCTCTCTCTCTCTCTCTCTCTCTCTCTCTCTCTCTCCCTTCTCTCCACTTTCCTGTCCCGAATGAAGTTAATTATTTCTCTCCTCTTACATATCTTCCCCTCCATTTCCTCTCCCGATATGGACCTCTTCCCTTCTTTCCTCTCCTCTTCCTTTCCTCTCCTGTCCCAACATGATCTCTCTCCCTCTTCCTTGTTTCCTTGTTCTGTCCTTTTCCTTTATTTTCCTACCATGAAATCCTGTCTTTTGTTCCTCTTCCTCCATTCCTTCCGTTTTCTTTTCTATCTTGGTATAATTTACTTTTTTTTCTCCTCTCCTTTCCTGTATCATCTTCTTTGGTATGTGTCTCCTTCCTCCTCTTCTTCTCCCTTTACTTTTTAACATCAAATAAATATTTTCCTCCTCTCCTATTCCTTACCCTATTTCCCTATTTCATCTCCATTTCTCTCCTTTACAACTGCGTTTCTCCCTCTCTCTCTACTGTTCCTCATCTCATCTCCATTTCCTCTCTCTCTCAATATGTTCCTGTTCCTTTTGCGTACTTTTCCTGGCCTCCCTCTCCCCCTCCCTCTCCCCTTCTCTTCCCATGACTTGCCGGAAGAACGCCAATATCCTCGTCTGATTTGCCAATGAAACTTGCATCCCAATACTCGCGGGAAGTAGTCCACGCTCGGCAAGGAAAATTGACTCCGGGTAAAAAGAAATAAGTAAAAGAAGGAAAATAAAGTCGGAAGCGGGGAAGGATATTCACTGAAAGAGATATAAACGTACTCTTCACTTTTCTATTGTTTGTGTATGAGTTTGTTGTTCTGTTGGTAAGTATTAAGGATTTAGAACGGTTGGTATTTAGTTTTTTTTTTTCTGTTTCGTCCTATCGATGTTTTCATTTTAGCCGAGTATGTTTTTTTTTTTTTAACAAGTATTGGTATTTTTGTTGGTGGTGCTTTGTTTTTTTTTTTTTTTTCCTTTCCATTAAAAAGTTGTGAATAGAAAGTACAATTCTTATCTTGTAACGTTTTGTTTTTAAGAGTTTAATTTGATTTTGTTGCTTGTAAGTAGTTTTTTTTTTATTCAGTTTTGTTTGTTTTTATTTTAATCAATAAGTCTAGAATAATATTTTTATATCATTTACTTTCTTGACAATTTTTTTTCGTACTCATTTTTTTGGTATCATTTTATCGTCTTTTTTTTTTTTTTAATTATCTTTATAACAATTTTTTTCGTTATCAACTTTTTCTTGTTCGTGTTTTTTTTTTATTTCTTTTATACCCGATATTGATTTCTTTTTTGTATGTTTTTTTTTCTTTTAATTTTTTCTTTTTGTTTTTGTTTTGTATCCAATATCCTTTTACTCGTCACATTCTTTTTTTTATTCTTTTACCATTTTTGTTCGTTTAACTTTTTAGTACTGTCATCTTTAACATTCTATCTTTTCCTTCTCTGTCTTTAGTTCAACATTTCTTTATTTTACAGTAAACTTAAACTATACCTCAGTGTGGGGATGCATCGCCACTAGACACCACCAGGCGGCAAGGCGCGTCTACACGAGTGATCGAGCGAAGTAAAAAGAAAAGCTGCAAAAAGAAGAATAAAATAGGAAACAGCAGAGAGCGTGGTACATTTCGCCTTTCAGCTTTTGTGTTACTGTGGCTTGCGTGTGGGTTTGTGGATCATTGTGAACATTCCTGCCGTTTTCTTTGTGTTAGGTTTAGCTTTGTAAAAATTCTATGACGCTTCTCGTCTGCAAACTGTGAGTGTATCGCGTCGTAATCCGATCGCCTGGTGTGGGGTCTCTTACTTTCACTGTTTTATATACAGATTTATGATAGTTTAGTCTGTTTTGTTTTAGGAAATAAATATTCGATGTGTCTCGTACTACACTTGCAGTATTTTTGCATGTGCAGAGTATGTAGTCCGTAGTGTTTTTATTTAGTATTCTATAGCGTTATGCAATAAACATTTTACGGAAAGAACTATTATTATTTACTTTGTGATGCTTCTGAAATTCAATATATAATGTATTTTTACTTACTGCGTTTCACTTTTCATGTGTATCTCTACTATTGTGCAGTATAAAAGTGTTCGTTATGATATTGATACCTAATTCTAGATATTTAAAAACGCCGCTTTAAATATGAATAACCGATGAGTCTCACATGCTTCAGAAAATGAATACTTGATGTGAAATTTTTGCGCAAATTTATCTGTGTATTCCAGCGTGCGCATCAGGCCTGTGGACCATCAAATGTTCTTTTAGTATATAATTATTACCTTTGATCAATAAACCTCTGAACATGTAGGTCATGGCAGAGACAAGCTTACATGCAGTGAAATACTCGTATTGAACTCAGATAATTAACTGATCTCGGTAAATCTCCAAAGTGTCAAAAGTAGGGAAAAGATGCTCCTTTAGTTCTAAAAATACCTGCAACTTCAACGAAAACATTTTCTTCACATAACGAAAAATGACTAACCGTATGACGCAACCTTCACTAGTCACACATCATCAGCGAGAAATGCTTTTAGCTTCGTAGACTAAAGATAAATAATTCCATTGCTTTAAAGAAAGAAAGGAGCAAAAGAAAAAAAAGCACACCGTAATAATCAATCTATCATACACCCTTTATAATATAGCCATGAATGATCAAAATAATGATGTTGAGTAGACAAGAGACAATTACATTTCCATAAAGAACCAGAGGAGTAAGAAGAGAACAAACACCATAAAGATTAATTACTCATACACTAGTACAACCTTCACTAGTTATACAGCCGTGAACCAAAAAGGGCTTGAGCCGTTCACTTAAACATACAAATCCTCTCCAATCCCAGCCAGTTCGATCCCAGCCGCCACTTGCAACCATTGACCCACTGCTGTGTTGCTGTGTACGGCCACCCTTCTACGTACTCCAGTCACTGTCTCTGCTGCTGCCCCCAATTACCTTCTCGTCCTTGTCCTTGTCCTCGTTCTCCTTCTTGTCGTCGTCCTCCTCGTCCTTTTCTCCTCCTCCTTCTCCTCTTCTTCCTCCTCGCTTCCTCATTACGAGTATCCAAAGTGTTTTTTTAAGCCAGTATTTGGATGACAGTTAAGTAAAAAGTACGTGGATGGTCTGCTCTCTCTCTCTCTCTCTCTCTCTCTCTCTCTCTCTCTCTCTCTCTCTCTCTCTCTTGCTCTCACTCTGCCTTTTTTTTTTATCAGTTCGAACAGTTTTCTTTTTCAAATACAATTGTTTTCCTATTTTTCCCCACGAGTTTTTTTGACTTGTAGTTTCGACGTACCAGAGTTTTTGTTGTAAATGTATATACGCTTTTTATATTATTTACTTCATTGGGTGAGTGGAAAGGTGCGGGGAGAGGGCGGGCGGTAGGGGAACGCGTACACTTTCATTACAACAGTCAGGCAACCTTCGTGCCTTCCCTGCCTGCATAGTAAACCAATAATGAAGTTTGTGACTGTATTACTCCGTGTGTATGTAATCTAACTATTGCTTTTCCATTATCCTGCGTGTATGAAGTGCAGGTGATTTTCTTCCTACCTTTTGTTACCCTGACTTCAAGGACACGTGCCAGTTGAGTCTGACTTGAGACTTTTTATTATGAAAACTATTTTGCTGATCTACTTTCATTTTTCGACGAAAATTAAACGTACTTCGTCAGGGTACACGGTTCCGGAGAGAGCGAGCGAGAGAGAGAGAGAGAGAGAGAGAGAGAGAGAGAGAGAGAGAGAGAGAGAGAGAGAGAGAGAGAGAGAGAGAGAGAGAGAGAGAGAGAGTTACATATCATTATAATATGAAAGAAGCAGATACAAAACTATTATATGTAATAATTCAATAAAATACCACTATATTTTAAATAGAAATGACGAGAAACTATTTGCACACACACACACACACACACACACACACACACACACACACACACACACACACACACACACACACACACACACACACACACACACACACACACACACACACACACAGAGACAGAGAGAGAGAGAGAGAGAGAGAGAGAGAGAGAGAGAGAGAGAGAGAGAGAGAGAGAGAGAGAGAGAGAGAGAGAGAGAGAGAGAGAGAGACTAAACGTCATAAGAATAAGAACGGAACTGAGGAAAAACAAAGTAATAGAACAGGAAAAGGTAATATGCAACCATAATCTTTTTTTGTTTTCCATGATGTGTTTTCCCTTCTCCAATGTGATATTTTTGCCTACCATGTACTCCAACAGCACACCATAAAACCAAAACACTTTTTTTTTTTTCATCCTGCTGGTTACGATCCTGTGTCATTAATTATTTCTCTAACTTTATGTAACTTAACTTAATTCTATCCGACTATATTTTATTTTACTTTATTGTACCTAACTGAATTCAGCGCTTCTTTGATTTAGTAGTAATGTAAGTAAGTATGAGGAGGTAAAACGTAACTTTAAGAATCAGTGATATGCAAGAGATACGTAGATAGGTGAAAAGATTAATTTGTTTCCCTACAGTAAAAAGAATAATGTTAAGCTCTTTTCCACATCGGAATTCTAAATCTTACATGACTAGGCATTCAGTGGTAGCTCTCATCGTATTTCCTCTATTGAATACACAGAATTGACAATATAGTTAATTGGAGAATATTTTAATCATATTCTCATTTCCTTCTTCGCAAAAATTCTAAAACAGTAATTCATATTCACTGCTAAATTTCCTCGCATTTCCTCTACTGAAAACACTAAGTAGACAATACTGTTGATATTAAAGTACGTAAATTCACCACTTTTTTTTGACATTTCTTCCGGTATTTCCTCTACCAAATTCTTTCCCCCTTCATCGTCTTGCTCCAGCACATCTTTCGTCTGGCAGTAAATTCCCCTCCTGTCCTCGTTACCAGTCACCAGGCGGCAGTGGTGTTCGATTGGTGACTCCGCATCTTAGAATCCAATCGCATTACACAATCCGTTCTGGGGTAAGATCTCAGTGATTGGAAAACGCGTGGCCAATTACGTGCCTTGTCAGTCGTTTCCTCTGCCGGGTGAGTGACAAGGAATAAGAATTTTCCCTCTTTACTCCTCCACTTGCCTTGAGATAATTTGCGGAAGTCGTCTGGGCGTGGGAGAAAAATGTAGCAAGTGAAAGGTTCAGTCATTCAGTGAGGCAATACTTCTGCTGCCAAGGAGAGAGGGCAAGAGGAGCAGAAAGAAGGAGGTAGATAAGAAGAATAATGTGCATGTTTGTATAATGCAGCGTGTTTGATAAGGAGATGGAGAGAGATGGAGAGAGAGAGAGAGAGAGAGAGAGAGAGAGAGAGAGAGAGAGAGAGAGAGAGAGAGAGGAAACAAAAGGAACAGACAAACAAAATACAGTAGGCATACAGGCTTTTATGAACTGAAACCAAGAAACTCCAGTAATTTAGAGATACGATTAATGAAACACTCAGCTATACAAGGCAACTCTTTCATTAGCATCACTGGGTAGATATTCGTACAGCGTAAATAGTAAATGTGATCGTTTATCTTATTTGATTGACTAGATGTATTTATAGCACTCCTCTCTTTACCATATAATACAATATTTATTCGTATTAGTATATCATCTTGAAATTTCATTATGTAGTCTGGTAACCTATTTTTTCTTAGATCATATTCCTGTCACGTTTTTTTTTTTTATATCTAAGCATGTAACCCAACGTAACCTAACCTAATCTATCTACGTACTTATTTTGCCTTTGTTTGCCCTACATACAATGCCTATACATTTTTCTTAACAATGTTCTTTTCCTGTGTTCTTTCCGTAGTATTGAATCCGGACCTGTTTATCGTTTTTTTTTTTATTTCTCCAAGTCCGTGCACAAATAAGATTCCTGTGATATGCCTTTCTACTCCTCTGCTTCGTGTTTTATGTACTGCCTCTTTTTTTCCTTTTCAGTTCCTTTCACTCCCCTTCTATCCTCCTGTAATGCCTTCGGTTCCCTTCCCTTCTCTTCCCTTCTCTCCTCTTCCAGTATCTTCTCTTTCCTCTCCGTCTTTTCTCTTTCCTTTCCTTCTCACTCTGATACACTGAAGATAATTCCCCGACGGTCGATTGGCAAGGTTTCGCTTTATTTTTTCTCTCCCGTGTCTCTTCTTGCCTGATTTTACTTTCTTCCCCTTCTCTCTCTGTCTCTCTCTCTCTCTCTCTCTCTCTCTCTCTCTCTCTCTCTCTCTCTCTCTCTCTCTCTCTCTCTCTCCCTTCCTTTGTTTTGTAGTTTTTGTGTTTCTTCTCTAATTCTTTGCATCGTTCTAATATTCATGTATTTAATTCGTATTTCTTGTTAGTGTTTGTAGTAGATTTTTTCAAGTAGCATTAGTAGTAATAGTAGTAGTAGTAGTAGTGATGGTGGTGGTGGAGGTGGTAGTGGTGGTAGTAGTAGTAGTAGTAGTAGTAGTAGTAGTAGTAGTAGTCATAATAGTAGTAGTAGTAGTAGTAGTAGTATTTCTTTTTCTATTCTCTTTGTACTTTCTACTCTTATCTTTTCCTCCTTTCTTCTTCTCTCCTCTCAACGCCTGTCTCAGTAATCTTTATCCCACAGTTACTCCAATTTACTCACTCTTTTTTCTTTCAGCCTCCTCCGCCTCCTCCTCCTCCTTCTGTTCGTGTTCAGCCTCTCCTTCTCCTCACATTTTTCTTCCCCTTTTATTTTCTTTCCTCCCTTGTGTTCTTCTCTTCTCTTCTTTTCTCTTCTCTTCTCTTCTCTTTTCTCTCCTCTATTTTTTCTATTCTTTACTTTTCTTTTCTTTACTTTTCTCTTTTACTCTACTATACTCTATTCTACTTTACTACTTTCTCCTCATCCCTTCTCTTCTCTCTCAAGTAATCTCGTATGCAGTTATTCCAAATCTTCTTTTTCTTTCTCCTCCTCCTTTCCAATTTTTGTACAGATTAAAAATTTTTCTTTCTCCTGCGTCTTAATTTCTTCCACTCTCACCTCAGTAAATAATAGTTAGCTTCTCTCATTTCCAGTTGTATTAAACGTATATAAATTTAGCATTTACCTTCTGCCTCATTAACGTCTGAAATGCCTCGGGTTATCTATCCTTATTTCATTTAATAGTATCATAATATCCAACTTTCTTTCTCTATCTTTTGATTATTTCTTTTCACCTTACTTATTCTATCTTTGTTCTTTTCTTTTCTTTTTCCTTCTTACTTTTTTCCGGTCTTTGGGTTTGTATTTAGCTTCAGTCAGTCTTAGTACTGTTCTTTCTGATCTTCGGGTCAAGACACTCGCTGAAGGTTCTCCCTAGATGGCCTCCTGGATGGTTTTCCGTATATTGAAAATGCCGCTACTGCTCGTGTCATTTTTTTCTTTAGTAGTAAAAGTGGTAGTGTTGGTGGTGGCGGTGATGGTGGTGGTGGTAGTAGTAGATGTATTAATGTTATCATTACTGGTGGAGGTGATTGTGGTGTTGGTACTAATATCATTGATTCTACTACCACTGTTTCTACTACTACTACTACTACTACTACTACTACTACTACTACTACTACTACTACTACTACTACTACTACTACTACTGCTACTATTAACAACAATGATGATGATAACAATAGCAGTAGTAAAAATGATAGCTGCATCAACAACACTAAAATAATAATAATAATAATAATAATAATAATAATAATAATAATAATAATAATAACAACAGTAATAGCAACAAAAGTAACCATAATACTAACAACACCAATAATACCAACAATACCAATGAATAACAATAAACAGCGGAGGTAGAACAGGCGCTGCGTCACAGGAAGGCGCACATTATTGCCTTCCTCCGCCCTGCCTTGCATTCTGTGACTCACATCCGTCCACTGCAGTATTGCTTAACAGCTTCACGCAATTGCAGCTGCACCCATTCGCTTCCTCCTGTCATATACTGTTGTTTTGTTTGGTGTGTGTGTAGGAGGCTGTATTAATTGATTTCTCTCTCTCTCTCTCTCTCTCTCTCTCTCTCTCTCTCTCTCTCTCTCTCTCTATATATTTTTTTTTATCGATAGAGATACTTTTTTGAGTAACTTGTAGTTTAAGGATAAGATTAACTTCTTTTCTTTGTAACCCATTGGCTTTCGCTTTTCAGACATCTCTTTTTTTCTTGTCACCTGTTTTCAATATTACTTTGTTGTTTTAGCTATTTATTCAGTTATATCTTGGTGGGTTTTGTTTTGTGCTTTATATTGTAATGCCTTTGTTCAAGTATTTTGTTTCTCTGTGATACTTCTTGTAATTATTTTGAATGTCATTTATAACGTAATCATTTTTTTTGTAGGTATTTCTGTGTGTCGATTTATGTAGGCGTATTTTTCATGTCAACTGATGGTATTGTTACTATTTTTATTCAGATCAATTGTGCAGTTTTTGTATTTTGTGTTTTCGTTCATGTATCAAAGTATCAATTTACGTGTTTTGCTGCATAAAGCGAGGAAATAAATAGTTGTGTACCGGGAATACAATGAACTGGAAACTCGTAATCATAGACAAACGGCTGAATAAAATACCTATATTTTGTTTGTTTTTCGCTTCATTTCCAAGTTTAATTATTCACAAACATCGACAATGGATAATCATGCACTCATTATTATCGATGTATTAATAATGCAAGACGTCTTTGCTCATTTTAACGGCGAGTTCTTGGCCAAAATTTCAGGATACGTTGCATGAGATATTTGCTCACGGTAATTGTGCCTCTCTGCCTCTCGCTGGTGTGTGCTACTAATATAAAGCTGAAGACTCGCAGCCAAAAGGCGTGATAAGGTACAGTGCGTGAGTCTCCCGCTGAGGACACAGCTACGACAGACCCCTTTCCCTCACGCTTCAGGGTTCCTCCTCCCATGCCTCACTTTCCAACACTGCTAACTCCCCTTCCAAACACCCTTAATTCTTCCTTCTTACACCTTTAAAACCACAAGTTTTCCTCCTCATACTCTGAGGCAACTGATTTTTCTTCCCTAGTTTTAAGATCTATAACTTTTCCTTATATCATAAATACCCGAAATTTTCCCTCACCACACCCATAGGTTCTAGATTCCTCCCTACTTAACACCTTGAAATCATTACTCTTGCTTTTTCCCAACCATAAGGATCACAACTTCTCCACACACAGAAGCCTCTCAACTCCATTCCTCACACTCTGAGATTCCTAACCGTGCCCTCTCCACACCCTAATGACAAACTCTGCATTCCCCGCACCCTGAAATCCTTAACCCTTCCTTACCTACATCCTGCGGTCACAAATTCTCCCCTTCTCATGCCCAGGATATATAATTCTCCTTCCCTGCATCCTGAGACCACTAACTCTTCACTTCCCCCTCATCTTACTCTGCTTTAGTCCTTCAGAACCTTTACTCTACCCTCCACTACAATTTGAAGTCTCTAACTATCCCTTTTTCCTATACAATTTCCCTATTTCATTGTCACTCTTCCCACCCATGTCCCTCCCAGTGAACTCTCACACTACCAATCCGAGACCGAATCCATCGTGCCTCTTTCATGTTCACGCCTGGGAATCGTTGCCCAAGCTCTCTTTGAGTCAAAAGCGGATCTCCATTATTTTTAATCTCTAATGAACCTTATACCCCAGATTAATGATTAAATATCAAAGGCGTCTACTCTCTCTGACTTTTAATCTCTCATTGCTTAATTGAATATAAAGGAAGCTGTAGATGTGATGGTGTGTGGTACCTTCGTTTAGTGGGAGAATATGCGTTTCTGTGACGTCATGGATGTTATGTCTTCACCTGAACTGATGGTACTAAAGAGAAGCAATATCGCTTGTCCCTTGTTACCGAGAGTTCTTGAGTTATTATCCCCTCGAGTAGTGTAGATTTTCAGGCTAAAGAAAATGGTTTGGTGCAAGTTTAGAGGACAGTTTCGAAACACCAATAAGAGTATTATATATGTTAAAGTGTTTATAGTTGAATATTTTGCTCACTGGAATCGCCAAGATTTGTTTAGAGGAAGCTACGAGTGTCATACTGTCACTAACAGTCAAGAGGTTCAGAACTCATTCAGAGAGCAATTTCAGTATTGTAATTTTTTTCTTTAATATTGCAAAGTATGTTGTTGGAAGAAAACTTATAATCTTTGTCTACAACAATAACAACAACAATGATAACAAAACAAAAACAACAACAAGGACAACAATAAAATTTTCAGTAATAATGACGTTAGATTAAGCAACCTCACAAAGCGGAGATGTCAACATAACCCTTCAGGTTTTCGTCTTCTTTGTAGTTGCTGTTTTGTTGCCACTACAGGAAAACGAGAGATTAGAGATGGAGGGATGGGAGGACGGCGGAGAGAAAGGTGAACAGGAAGAGTAAGAAAATGAGAAAATGAGAGAGTAAAAGTGTGTGGCACATGGCAGTTACACACACACACACACACACACACACACACACACACACACACACACACACACACACACACACACACACACACACACACACACACACACACACACACCGTATCTGGTATCAAATATTTAGCTTTTCAATCGTTTCGAAGTTAATCTAGAACCAATTGATCTTTACGTAAAAGTTCTGTTAGGTTCATTTTAAGACAACGAATAACCTGTAGGAGAAAGGACAGGGTATCGATACAGTGGACTCCTGAGGCCAGTATCACTGATGGAATGGGCGCGACCCTCAGGACCTTAGGGTGAGTACGGGGTCAGGGCGGGAGGAACGAAGGGGAGTTTGGGGCTCGCATGTGTCGGTATTAATTAACATCAAAGGGGGAAAAAAAAATGTGGCGGAGCGGGACGAGGGGAGGTGTGTGTGTGTGTGTGTGTGTGTGTGTGTGTGTGTGTGTGTGTGTGTGTGTGTTTGTGAGTAGTGAAGATGGTGGTTCAGGGTGAGGGTGAGAGGGTAAAAATACATTTCTAAAGGCTAAAAGGGTAAGTTGAAGGGTACTAGTAGTGGGAATGTGAAGCTCAGTGAGGGCGTGTGAGGAGAAGTGTGGGCGTGTGAGGGGGAGGTAGAAGTGAGGAGTGACGACTGAAGACTGGTTGGAAACTCAGCTTTGGAAGAAATATGCAAGCCTGAATGTAAAACGTTCCATTGTATTTCTTCCCTAATGTTTCTAATGCTTCAGAAAAAGATATGTCGAAATAAGAACTTGGTATAATCTAACATACTGAGATGACGGAAAACGGAGACGGCACTGCAGCTTTAATTGGTTCACTGAAGACGTTAAACACTCCCGTAGAAAGTTATATGTACACGTTTCGTTATTCATAGACAGCCACGTGTAGGTCTGATAGACTTGTAGCTTCCTTTACTTTCCTGTGTTCTATTAACTTGATAGCGAGATTTAAGTTACACAAGGAACTAAACAATCACACGCACTAGTAACGATATGTCTAAGTCCTTCCCCTCGATGGAAAGAGTCTCCCATACATCTCAATGATCACTCTTCTCGGTGCCACTTTCTATCAATATATCTCAATAATCATTATTTTTACTCACTTTTCTGCCCAATAAATCTTACTCATTGCCCCGTTCTTTATCCTTCCTCACACATATTTTTCCAACCCACGAAACACAACGAAACACACACTCACCTTCAAGGAACATATAAAAACTTCGCTCAGACTTGTTTTCTTTTTATTTCTCCTGTGTTGTTTCCTCAGGTCTCTTGTACCCACATCCTGACTCGGCACGTATATTTAGCGGTTACTTGTTGACAACCTGCCTGCTTCACTGGTCTCACTAAGCGGCTCTTGTTAAATAATAATAGAGTGGAGAGAGAGAGAGAGAGAGAGAGAGAGAGAGAGAGAGAGAGAGAGAGAGAGAGAGAGAGTTTGTTATTTCCCCCTATTTTTTACATTTTGTTTTGAACCTTTTAATGGTTAGCGTGTTTTTCTAATTATTGTAATGGCTGATATTTTTTGGTGTGTGTACACGTGTGTGTGTGTGTGTGTGTGTGTGTGTGTGTGTGTGTGTGTGTGTGTGTGTGTGTGTGTGTGTGTGTGTGTGTGTGTGTGTGTGTGTGTGTGTAGGGATGCATGTCGATGTAGGAAAAAAGTCGTCTGGGTTATGTGTATATATGAGTGTCCACGCGTGTGCATATCTGTGAATGTGTGTGTGTGTGTGTGTGTGTGTGTGTGTGTGTGTGTGTGTGTGTGTGTGTGTGTGTGTCAGTGTGAGAGTGAGTGGGTGTAAGAGAGACGACGCAAAAATTGACCTCACGCCTTCATCACTTAATACTATAAGCCATCCAGCTTTTAAATAATTACTCAGCATTATTTCTATACACTTTTTCTTTCTTCTATAAACGTCAGGCGGCATTCATTGTTTTGCTCTTAAGAGGAAAGAATGTGATTAATTGTGATATATAAAGCTTTTAATACCAGTCTCTTAAAAGCACTTTCATGTTAGCTTTCCGTTCCCCCTGTGTGTGTGTGTGTGTGTCTGTGTGTGTGTGTGTGTGTGTGTGTGTGTGGGTGTGGGTGTGGATGTGTTGTGACCTCTTTGCTATGTATTGCGGGTGATCTAAAAACATCTACACTTTTCCCACCTTTACCTCCTCGCTGCAAGACATAATCCTTCGCCACACTGCTCTTGGGAATCCTTTTAACTTTCCTCCTCTCCTGCTCACAGTTATTCCACCACTTTTCTGAATAGTCTTTGGGGCACTTTCTTCTCTTACTGATTAAATATTATAATGACAGTTTTCTTGCCATCATCATTTGAATACTATGTTTTTTTTCAGTATGTGTATAGCAAGGTATATTTTTTTCTTATTGTTTTTATTTTCTCTGTACGTGTAAATATTCATGCTTTAAAAGGGGAATATGGTAATTTCTTCTTTCTCTCCAATTTATCCTATTTTTTTTCAGTTCGTCTTAACATTTTCATTTTCAAAAAGCATAATATTTTTCTTTCTCCATCGTTTCTCTTCATCCTTTTTGCCTTGAGTGCATCTTGTTTTGCAGGATTGTTTAACTCTGCCGGTGCCTTTCCCTGAAGTGCTTTATAAATAGATACGTGTAGTCATTCCCCTCCTCGATTCTTTAAAACCCGTTCGTTGTCTTATTCCCTGAGTGCATGCTACGATGAATTACTGTGCATGCTCTCCTGCTTTCCTACTCTATGCCTGCGTAACCCAATCACCCTTTGATCAATCACAGCCTTGACATTATTACCCTTTCCGCCACAGTAAGTGTTTAGCTATCCAGTTACACGTAGTTTTGGGTCGGCATTTGGTGGCTGGGGATTCTGCATTGCGTTATCTGTTTAAATTTGCGCGTGTTTTTTGCAGGGTAGTTAACGTGACGCAGTGTGGCGCGGCGGGTAAAGAGTCCTCACTATAAACACATGTAACGACGGGGACGAAAATAACAACAGAGACGCATGCAGCTTTATGTGGGATTGGATTTGACGTTGCAGTGTGAACGGGAGTGAATGACTGTCAGTGGGAGGGAGTGGATGGAGATTGGTGTGCTGTGGTGCTGGGATTGAGTGGGATTGGAAGTGTGCTGGGAGTGAGTGGTGGGAGTGGGTGGGTATACGTATTTAGTGATGCTGGGAGTGGATGAACGTGGATGTGTGGTCGGGATGAGAGTAAGTGGGAGTGAGAGTGTGTGTATTGCAGTAGTAGGAACGGCTGGGATGGGTGTATTGTGGTGATGGGAGTGGAGTGAGTGGGAGGGGGGGTGTGTTATTGTTGGTGAAGGTGGGGAGCGAGTGCAGCATTGGTAGTGGAAGCTGTTATGTCATTCACGTATTACAAGGGAACATGTGGCTTTGGCGTGCATACTGCGAGGATACATTGTGCTGTGGGTATTGCCATCACCATAACCACCATTATCATCATCACTATTATCATCATCATCATCATCATTATCATTGTCATTATTACTATCCTCACCTTTTATGATTCCACTAAAGAATATAGTCTCCTTCAACTCTATTTATTCTATTGGCTGTCCGTCTCTTTCAGGATGCCCTAGCAAAATCTCCTATTTCCAGTTTTCTGTCTGTCATGCCTTCTTTCACTCTCTTATGATGGCGTTCGGTTTGACAAATTTCGTATCTGCTATCTGCTTTATACTCATATCATGTTAAGGATCTTTTTGTTATGTTAATAGTTCAATTACCAACAGAAGCCATGGCATATATTATACAAAAGAAAATGCGTCTCAGTGTGCAATTTTTTTCTTTCACTTTATGTTTAGTTAAACTTTTTACTATTAAAGTCTTTTCATTACATTTACAACACTATAAGAAATTGTTTGCAAGAACACACAGAAAAAGAGAGAGACAAAGGATTACGGAATATGAGGTTAACTTTTTTATTAAGAGACGAGTACATACAAACATATATAAAAAATGAATAAGTAGATAAATAAAGCAGTTATTGTAGAGGATTGCGCAGTATAGTGAAAGAGTTACCGGTGGGAAGCTTTTATGTTGGTTGCCATTGGATAAGACAAACAAGAGGGAAGGAAAGGTGATGGAAAACTAAGGTTGAAGCTGGGCGATGTATATTCTCTTATGTTTCAACTATAAGGCTTCCGAGGGAAAACAGACTCTAACGCATTCTCTCAGAGGGAAGACCTGCGGTGAAAACATAAAGGGATGGATATACTGCGCACAATACTCCTGCCTCAATTTCACTTCCTCTGTAACCTTTCCGAAGCTTCAGTGAATATTTGGAGCTGCGATAGTTTCAGAATAGCAAAGCAAATTGAATAAAATCACGTCTAATCATCCCTGTCACAAATCATCCTCGCTATTTATCTTTCATGTAGTCTGCAATCTCCAATCTATGATGCGGCGATAAATCTCTGTTTAGTCAAGGAAAATGAAAAAGGAATCAGCACAACCACCCCACCACAAATCCTTCCTCATGCAGCAAAGGAGTGAAATCTACGTAAATCCGTCATTTGGCAGGGAATGTTGAGTATAGAAAATGAATAATAAATCGTGTACAAACTTCCCCGTACCCGACCATCCTCACTGTCACTTGTAGTCTCACGTGCTTATACGTATATTCATGGCCGCCACTATCGCTGTTAAGTGGTGTACTGAAAAAAAAGTACGTTTGTAATCGATCACGTGTATTATTCAGGGGCACTTACTGATCAGAGGACTCCCTTCAGAGCTTACTTACCCCTCCTCCTCCTCCTCCTCCTCCTCCTCCTCCTCCTCCTCCTCCTCCTCCTACGCACCTTCCCCTCCAAGTCTCAGAGAATCACGGCAACTTCTAATCCATTTTGTGTTCCGTCCCGTAATTCATATTCTGCTCTTATAATCTCGACCCGCGCATCGTCACGTACTCTTCCTGTCTGGCTTTATTACTTCCCCCAGATATTTGGTTCCGTGGCATTTTCTATGAGAGTCGATGGAATGTAATTATAAGGTTGCTCTTACTCTTCGGTGTTTTTTCCAGTGGCATTTTCTTCTTACATTTTATGGTGGCATTTTAAGTTTTTTTTTTTTTTTTTCGTAAGTATTTTGGTGGTGGATATAGATTGTTTGGTTGATTAGAAGTGTGTGTGTGTGTGTGTGTGTGTGTGTGTGTGTGTGTGTGTGTGTGTGTGTGTGTGTGTGTGTGTGTGCGTGCGCGCGCTTATGTATGTGTACGAGCTTTCGCGTGTGTGATATTTTGTGTGAAAGGTCAAGTTGTTGATTTTTTTTTCTTCATCATTCTTGTACGAGATTAATTTGTGTTTTTTGGTGCGTGGTTTACTTTAAAAAATCTCTTATTGACTAAAGTATTTTTCATTCATTGCTTTACATTGTTTTGTAATGTATATTTCCCCTCTGGCTTAGCAGCCTTTCAGGTCAAGGCCATTCTTTTTTCGCAGTTTGTTTTGGTATTTCCTTTTTTTGTGGCTTAGTTGACATTGCGTAATGTAATGATTATGATAATATGATAATAGGTATTAGTGGAAGTGCGCTTACACACACACACACACACACACACACACACACACACACACACACACACACACACACACACACACACACACACACACACACACACACACAACATCTATGCACTTTCACCTCTTAATTTCGGACAAGATTATCCTGTATTTTTGTCAAGAGATATTGCATCTTTTTCTTCATAATTTCATAAAAAATATGGAGTGCCCCATATGGATATGCTATTGTTTTTAGTGCGCGGATTATTTAAAAAAAATCCTCTTTGTACTGGTGTTCATAGCATAGATTTCTCCATGTACTATAATATCCATACATAACTAAGTCGTACCCAACATGATGTGCTAGTGCATTAATAAGGAAAAGAAAATGTGGAACCTCTTAGCATAAGTTATCTGGAATTAGACAGGTTGAAATCCGAGCCATTATTCAATTGTTCTGATTTTAACATTCAGGATTCTATTGTGACACTTATTCTTATTATAATACTCAAGAAAATTATGCATCTGATTCAGGTAGTCGAAGGGCCGTACATCTTTTCTACATTGTAATGCGTGAGTCTTGTCATACGTGGCTTCGTCGTCGCAAAGTCAATATTCTTATTCGTCAGTGGCGTGTTGACGGGTGGCTCTGTTTTCCTCGTTCATGTGACTCCTCGGCATTAGTCTATTTTCTACTTGAAGGGGAACAGCAATTAAAGTTTTTTATATCCTTCAGCCAGTCTCCTTTAAACCTTAAACCTAATGATAGAAAGAGACGCAACGGTATCAAGGTAAAAGTTCTCACCCTATCAAAACGCCTTCAGAGAGGATAGTCGTCACCCTGATACCTCTTCGTCACCTTTAACACCTCTGGGAGACATTACGTGTTGACATTATCTCTCCACACATTTCCGAGGTGCTGAGTGCTTACATGATGCTCGCCACAAGACTGCCATTTCAGCACTACTTTATACGCAATTTAGCTCTGTCGTTAGGCCGGTTTTTCCGTCGTTAAAATGTGGGCAGGAATGTTTATGAGTACTATATCAAAGAGCGAGTTCCAGAGCAGATTGCATTTTTAGTGTAGCTCTGAATCCACACACTCGCCGAGCATCACACCTGATTAAAGTTTCATGTTTGCACAGGTGTAGTGAGTGCGTGAGTGCGTCCGCTGCCCTCGCACCCATTATTGCCAGGTGTGTGGGGAGCAGGTGTGTGGGTTAGCAGGCACCGAGCGTCGCGTGTGTCTGAATCATTTTATATTTGCACATCAGGTGTAGACATCCAAATTACAGGTGAATTAGCCCTGAGTGAGCCCCTACATATGTAAAGGTGAACATTTTAAGCGAGTTTCCTGATTTAAATACAGAGCCTGGCCGAGATAAAGACCTTTGAAAGACCTCAACATTCCCCGGAAGTTTCTTTAGTCACGAAACAGTAGTAAGAGTAAACTTGTAACTTTTATGAGCGACTGTACCTGTTATAAGACTTGCATGATCTGTGGTAAGCCAAGGGTTGGGCGTGCACAGGTGGCCAACAGGTAGTGGGTGGGGTGAGGTGGTTAGGGGAGAGGGAAGCAGTGGTGTCCGAACGGGGGTTAAAACTCAGGTATAGAGTGACACGGGGTGGGTGACCTTGGCTCCTCGCTGAGTATTGATCGATCGACCACAGTTTTAGGTGGCGTACTGTAGCGCTCACTGACACCAGGCGAAATGCTACGTCGAACGGGGAATGTCCGTGGTGGTATTCCTCTTTTTTATTCCACAATCGAGTCTGTGTTATTCTAATAATCTACACCATTTACGTTCATTTCCTCGTCTTTTTCGTTCTCTTCCTTGCTCATTTTCTCATCTTTCTCGTTCTTCGGTTCTTTTACTTGTTCTCTTAATCTACCTCGTCGTCGTAGTTTCTTTCTTTCTTCTTCTTATTTTCTTTCTTACCTTATTTGTCCTCTTTGATATCTACTTCCTTATCTTCTTCCTCATCTTTTCTTTCCTTCTCCACTTCTTCGCATTGTCTTCGTTCTCATTTTCCTTTTTATCGTTCTTGTCTCTCATCGTCATTTTTTGTTTTTCTTATCCTTTTCCTCGTCCTCAACTCACTCTTCGTATTGCTTTCCCTCTTTCTTCTCTTCGTTCCAGTTCCTCTTTCTCCTCAGACTCCTCCTCTTTCTTATTCTTTCTCAGATTTTCAAATAACCAGTTGCTCGGCTGTAGTTAGTTATATTAATGTCAATACACTAATTTAGAAAGCGGGTAGGTGAAATTAAACTAACTTACCTTCCAATAAATCAAAGCTTAACAATATTTTCTTTAATTTGCAATAGGCTTTGGTTCTGTACGTGCAATTTTTTTTTTCTCAACAAGACTTTTAGCTAAATTGTTGCTTTCTTTTTTTTCCTGCAGTGCTTGTCGGACGGTGCCTCGTGGGCGTGTGTTCTCATTACCTCTCCTTCCTAATCCAGTGGCAGTCCTTTTTTCCAGTCTCTTTTGCTTCCATTCCGTAATTTGTAAGTCATTTGTAAGTCACGAACATACATTACATGCAGGACCCCGGCAAGAGGCCCCGCAGACAGACAGACAAACGGACAGACAGACAGGCAAATAGACAGTTAGATTGGCATACATTCACACATAAGCACACACACACGCGCACGAACACACACACACACACACACACACACACACACACACACACACACACACACACACACACACACACACACACACACACACACACTTTCACACATGGTTAGGAAATGATGAAATGTATAAATGCAAATATTCAAACATTGTAAGGCATCCACCTACATCCCATCTACACACACACACACACACACACACACACACACACACACACACACACACACACACACACACACACACACACACACACACACACACACACACACACACACACACACACACACACACACACACACACACAGATGGTAAAGGGTCAAAGTCCTTGTGTGCATGTCATTCACGTCTTGGACATAAATATGAAACTCTCCTGTTGCCATCTCTTTCCGGAGAGTGTCAAAAATAGACTCGTAACCTTTAGGACAAACGGACTGGACTCAAATTACATCTAAACAGCCGTGAGCAAAATATTGAAACAACACGTTATGACAACTTTATAATGTATTCCGAAACTGTGCACAATTTTTTTTCTATTATTTTTTTTTTGCGTGTTTACTCGTACCAATAATAACAGCGAGGATTAGAACATTGCCAGTGGACTTGTTGACAAAAATCTGGTAATCAACAGTTTTATTTTTATTTCTGCGTGTGTTTTGCTGAACGTCCTGTAATTTCCCTTAAAGCCATTACACTCACGTCGAGTTGTCCACTTTAGGTTTGATAAAGGATAGAATGTATGTAATGTTTGTGTGTGTGTGTGTGTGTGTGTGTGTGTGTGTGTTTACCACGGTCGTCTGCTGGTCACACAGCCAGTCTTCCCCATCACGGAGCGAGCTCAGAGCTCATAGACCGATCTTCGGTCTATGAGACCACAACACACCCTTCACACACCGGGAAAGTGAGGCCACAACTCCTCGAGTTACATACCGTACCTATTTACTGTTAGGTGAACAGGGGCTACACATTAAGAGGCGTGCCCATTTGCCTCGCCGCTTCCCGGGATTCGAACCTGGGCCCTCTCGATTGTGAGTCTAGCGTGCTAACCACTAGACTACGCGGTGTAGTGGTGTGTGTGTGTGTGTGTGTGTGTGTGTGTGTGTGTGTGTGTGTGTGTGTGTGTAAGGCAGGCTCTACATGTCTAAATTTTTGTCTTTGATTTTCGTAATTCAGGAACAGAAAAAAATCAAGAAAAAATGTAAAAGTACGTAGGAATGTTTGCGTTTCAATGAACAAGTGCCAGTGGTTATGAGGGACATTTTTGTTCTTTACATATTTCAAGGGGAAAATATTTTTTTTCAAGGGGAAGGTTGATTAGAAACTATAGATTTTTTCATGGACCGACTACATTTCATGCTTTTTCATATGATTCACTGGATATATTTCCTTAATTTTTTGCAATGCATGTTACTAGTTTCTCTCCCTGTGATGGATTTATTTATTTTTCCTGCTATAATTTACTGAAAATAACTTTAGTACACTTTTTTCATCTCTTGTTTTACGCAGCTCCCTTCCATGGTTTCCTCTCCTCACCATACAAACACCATTCTGTGCTCCTGTTCACTCTGTTGTTAGCACAAAGCATATAACTGAACCTCCACCACACATAAATTTGCAGATGATAAATGCAAACCCATTCCAGCGACGGAACAATGCAACATGAACCTTTATTTACACTCTCA
>NC_059279.1:12795314-12810314 GCF_017591435.1 Portunus trituberculatus | reverse complement strand
GAACCGCCTGCTTAGCATAATGCAACGTATATGCATGGAATCAGGTAACCCATTATGCAATCTTTTTCCTCTCCTTCACTAATATTCATCTCAAATTATTAAGCTTGGGGCTTCTTTTATGGAATTATTGGTGACTACCTGTGCAAATAACAGTATTGGTGGCATTTGTAGATCATCCCGGTGTTACATAATACCTGGCTAGCAATAAAAGCAAGGTGGCCACACCAAATAAGGCTTACTGGGTCGCGTGGTGAAAGATGATAGGATTGGTGGTGGTGGGGGAGGGTTGTGATGGTGTTGGTTGGGGAGGGTCGTAATGATGGTGGTAGAAGAGGGTTGTATTAGTGGTGAAGGTAGAGGGTTGTGATACTGGTGGTGGGAGAGAATCGTGATGGTGGTGGAGGGTAGAGGATTGTGATAGTGGTGGTGGAGAAAGGTTGTGATGGTGATAGTGGTGCCAGCTTGAGGTGGTATTTAATATCTATAGTTTAGTAATAATAGTGTTGTAGTGATAGTGATAGATGGTATTTAATATATTGTTGATAGTCTGGCAGTAGTAGTGTGGTAGTTAAAGTTTTGGGAGGAGTGTGGTGGCATGTGTGGTAATGGTAACGTAGAAAAAGAAGTGGTGGGGGTTCTGTGGCAGTGGCGGCATGGAAGTGGCAGAGTAGCAACGAGTCAGGAAGTACACTTTATATCACCACCTTCATTACAACTTGATTTGATAAAGTGAACCAGCACAGAACCATAGTATATCCACAATTTATGACCACCTCACCAGACTTACCGACAAGCTCAGGTAAAGGAAAAACAGCATAACTAGCAAGGCGGAAAAGGAAAAGGGCCATAACAGGCGCTCTTCATAACGTTAAGGAATATGAACGAGAAATGCACAGGGAGGAGACAGTAGTATTAGCAGTAACAGAAGGCAAAGTGGAGGCAGAAAGGAGACCCGTGATACCACTAAGCATAACACGTACACAGAGGAATGGACTTGTCCTGACTGTCGTGGTGAAACAATAGCGAGCTCATTTACTGGTAGAAACAAAGGTGTGCAGAGCGTAGGGCTGGGAGTGTTTGAGCAAGTTCTTCCGGTGTTGCAGGAAGATGAATGGAGCCGGAGTAGAACGAGAAGTGGAAGAAAGTTGATGAGTTTGAGTTGGTTGACACTGTGTCTTTCTCTTTCTCTTTGCTTCATTTTCTTCCGCTTTCGTGATGAGTTGCTTTGAGTCTTATCTTTGGTGTTTTACGTTTTCTCCTTAGGTCGTTCGTCGTTTTCTGTTTGTTGCCTCGTTCTCGTTTTCTTGCCGCTTTTCTCTCCCATTGGTATATAATTCTTCCTCTATCTTCGAATGATTTTCTGTGTCGCTTTCTTTTTTTATATGTTTCTGATGGTTTGAGTCTGTTTCTACCTTTTTACTTTTCTTTTCGCTTTCTTCGTCATTTATCTTAATTGTCAGTCAGTTGTTAGTCAGTCAGTCAGTCAGTCAGTCAGTTAGTGTGTCTGTCTTTCTCTTATTTTGTTTTATCCTTTTGTCTACCTGTGTGTGTGTGTGTGTGTGTGTGTGTGTGTGTGTGTGTGTGTGTGTGTGTGTGTGTGTGTGTGTGTGTGTGTGTGTGTGTGTGTGTGTGTAGCTTTCTATGCATCTGTCTGTCTCTGCCGCTGTCATTCTTGTCACTTCTCTCCGTCTCGTCCGTCGGCCCTCGTCGCTTGTTTCTCTGTCTGTCTGTCTGTCTGTCTGTCTGTCTGTCTGTCTCTCTCTCTCTCTCTCTCTCTCTCTCTCTCTCTCTCTCTCTCTCTCTCTTTCTCTTTCCTCCACTCCTTGCTCTTCCATTAATTCTGTCTCTTGTTAAGGAGTCGTGTTTCATTCCTCCATCTCGCCCCGCTCTCTCACCTACCTGGCCCCACCTCCCCTGCCCACCTGTCTTGCCCCACTTGTCACTTCCTACCAGACACGCCTCTCTCGTTCCATCTCGTCTCTTCTAGCCCTCCATGCCTCTCAGCCCACTTTCCTTGCCTCCTCTTTACTTAAACCGCTTCCATCATCATTTTTTTAGGTATCTTCCCAGCTTCCTTTGCTCCTTCTAAGTTCACTCTCTTTCATAATAATTTCCTCTCGCCTCATCTTTTTCTTGCTCCCTCCGGCTTCCATCACCCGCGGCAGCTCATCGATGCCCTTCAGAGTGTTTCGCAAATCCATTTATTTAGTCTCTCGTCTGCGTCGAATCATCCCTCCTTGTTTTTAAGTCGAGCTTGGTCCTTTCGCCTTCTCTTTCATCACGGTCATGTGTATGCATGCGAAATGAATATCCTCCAGATACTTCAAAAAGGATGGACATGCACTATAGAGTCACACCTAAATATCATAAATTTCTCATGGTGTAAAATTATTATTCCTCTCTTGCGGCGCTCCCAAGAGTTGCCTGTCCATGAAACCACCTTTATCATTGCATAAGTAAAGGGAGACTTGTGACCGTATTTGCAAAGGTTTTTAAATAAGTCATATTTTTACGTCAAATAGGTATTACCCCTCAAAGGTACATCGAAATCCCTCATTAAATGCCAGCAACTCGTTACTATGCGTGAGTGGCGCCTCGTCATTACGTGTGCAGTGGTTTCTCTGCGTCAAGTCAAGGTTGTGTCATCACGGGAGGGATATTTTAAGTCACCACCACTGGTTGACCTTGCCGAGTTGTGGCGTGTTCGGGGGAGGTTACCCTGCCCCTTGCCTGGCTCTGTGTGTGTGTATGTGTGTGTGTGTGTGTGTGTGTGTGTGTGTGTGTGTGTGTGTGTGTGTCTGTTGGTTCTATGTCCGTGTGTACTTACGTGTGTGTGTGGCCACGCTTACTTCAACAAATCTAGGTCATGTATGTGTGTACAGGTTCCGGATAGGCGCACTACCTCATATGCGTGCGCATCTGTGTGTGCGTGTGCGTGTGTGTGTGTGTGTGTGTGTGTGTGTGTGTGTGTGTGTGTGAGTGTGCGTGTGCGTGTGTGTTTCTTTTTTTCCGCGCATATTCTTACGTGTCTGCATCTTACCTGCGAGGTGTGTGCGTGCCTGTGTGACGTATGTCAGCCAGTGTGTGTGTGTGTGTGTGTGTGTGTGTGTGTGTGTGTGTGTGTGTGTGTGTGTGTGTGTGTGTGTGTGTGTGTGTGTGTGTGTGTGTGTGTGTGTGTGTGTGTGTGTGTGTGTGTGTGTGTGTGTGTGTGTGTGTGTGAAGGATTTCCCGTCTCCCCTCCTCCCGTGAGCCTCATCGAAGCTCGCAACACAGCCCCATAAAAGCCTCTCCGAGACGAGTGGCTGTCAAACACTCGCGTCTCCTTGGGCTAATGTGGAGGATCTTGCCACGTTCACGGCAGCGATGCTCACGTTTGCCTTATGATGTTCCGTGAAAAAAAAACTGATCGACACAACAAACTTTTCTACCTTTTTTCTTTTCTTGCTGGGATCGGAAAGAAGAGATGGAGAATGATGCTGCGTACACTGTAAAAGAAGATATTATGAGGCACTTACCATATGCTGGAGGTTGCGGGGTGGTGGAGGTGGTGGTGGAGGTGACAGTGTGGTAGTGTGGAGGGGGAGGCGGTGCGGAGTCACAACATTCCCGATCAGGTAACTCGCTTCCTGATCCGCGTCCCGCCTGCAGGAGGAGGAGCACCACCGCCAAGGCCATCCCCGCGCCGCGCTGGGACTGCTTTGGGAGAGTGTGGGTCTTGGCTGCCATGCTTACGCGTTGGGGTCGTTGCTCTTCCCCTGAGATGTGCCTACTCTCTCGAGGCCGTCTCGCTTCTGAAGGTGTCGTGCTCAGACTTATCAACGAGCCTGACTGGCACCATCACCCCACTTCGCCGATAAGAAATGCTGCCTGCTCTCTCTCCGTTCGCTCTAAGGATTATATGAAGTTGGCTCCGTATGAACTGTTGGGCGTCGGCGGTCGAAAGAGTCTCCTTCCAAAAAAAAGATATGAGCGGTCTGACCAAGGGAAAGAGTTTTAGCATAAATAACTTCAGTGAAAACTTGTCTGCACGAATTTTTCAAAACTTTTCGGACAAGGTAGCGTCTCTGAGTGAAGAACCTGAATTTTCCCCACTCTTGCAAGTAGTTCTGTGACGTTACCTGAAAAAAATATGTATATATTAGCTAGTATGGAGGGGCGGTTTGGGAGAAGGTCCACCAGTTTACAGCCACGGTGGGCGGGAGGACGCTCCAGCTAAAATATTGCGCACAAATTTTCCGGAATATATCTAAAAATTATTACTTTTACGACGCCTTCAGATCTTGCCGTGACGCGGCCCTCTCCGCACTTCCTTGGCCGGTGGATTTTTCCTTCTTTTAATCTCGAGGTAAGATGACTTTATTCATAAGGTCACCGTAGAGTTGAGCTAAGAGGGGCATTCCTTCCCAAGGGGTGGACTGGAAGGGAGGGAGTTAGTCCAAAAGTTAGAATGATGCTCAGCGTTCATATAATTGTGTCAGTCTGATCGGCTGTCAATCAGAGTCAATCAGAGTCGTGCGAGACTCCTTCACAGTATCCTTCGCTAGCTTCTCAACTACAGTTGGTGCACATCACAAACGGAACGCCGCCAATCAATAATATACCGAAACTGGAGCATGGGAGCGAGACTCTAACTTTCGGGCGGCGGGAGGGAGGCACGAGGTGGGCGTGCACCGGTGTCCTGGGGAACAGTATCGACTGGTGGTAATCGTTACGGCTCAGACCATCGATACTTCACTCAGGTCATCGGTAACTTGGCGAAAAGTCCTGTGCGTAAGCGAACGTCCTTCCTACCTCACGTCTCAACGGTGACTGCCAGCACCTCGGCGGCCCCACCCGACCCAACCTGTCGTACTCCTCCTCACACCTGCGTCTAGGGGGCGTGGTGGGCAACGGGCCAGGGGTGTGGCGGGCAGGGGTGTGGTCAGGGGGGCGGTGATGTGGAGAGGTAGGTGCGGCCGGGAGCGGGAGGGAGTGGCGGGTACAAGGCTGGGCGGGGCGGGAGGGGAGACGCGGCAGTGGGTTAGGAAGTAAAGCCGAGTGTTCCAGAGAGGAAGAAGGTCGTCCGGAGGGGCATGATGGCTGGTGGCGGCCGGCGAGGACCGGGAAAACGACGACGACAGAGAGAGAGAGAGAGAGAGAGAGAGAGAGAGAGAGAGAGAGAGAGAGAGAGAGAGAGAGAGAAACAAACAGATAGAGAGAGACGCACAATTGATATGAAAACTCGAAGAAACATTGCTAAGAAGAAAATAGACATACCATATAGTTAATGGGATAATACCTACGCAATATACAGGCATATCTAGCTGTATATATAAATGCAATAGACACCAAACGTAATAAAGGTAACTAGGCAGCAAGAAAAATAGCTTGAGAAAATTACTGACTATGTGGGACTGTAAGACTAGGAAGAGCTGGGCCGGAAGTGGGAGGAGGAGGAGGAGGAGGAGGAGGAGGAGGAGGAGGAGGAGGAGGAGGAGGAGGAAGAAGAAGAAGAGGAGGAAGAGGAGGAAGACTAAGAGAAGGAAAGAGAGAATGATGGGTTCGAAGGAAGGAGCAGCTAAGGAGAGAGAGAGTTGGGGGCAAAAGGAGGGATGAGGAAGAGGAATAAGGCGTCGCCAAGGTCGTACATGGCGGCAGAAGAAGAAAGAGTATGACACGAAGGAGAGGGAAGACATGAGGCGGGAAGGATTATGGAAGAGGAAGAGAACGAGGAGGAGACATTGGAGAAAGAGGATAAGGAGAAGAGATAGCGAGATTTGAGACTGGGTACGGGAGGCGTGGAAGAAGAGGAGGAGGAGGAGGAGGAGGAGGAGGAGGAGGAGGAGGAGGAGGAGGAGGAGGAGGAGGAGGAGGAGGAGGAGGAGGAGGAATAGGCGGAAGTAGGAAGCGAAAGAGAAAGAGAACGAAGAATGACTTAAACCTTATTGCGGAGTGACTTTCTTGACGACGTGAAGGTTGTCACTCTCCCTGGAAGATAGAGAGAGAGAGAGAGAGAGAAGAGGGAACGGGCAGAGAGAGAGAGAGAGAGAGAGAGAGAGAGAGAGAGAGAGAGAGAGAGAGAGAGAGAGAGAGAGAGAGAGAGAGAGGTAGCGAAGGTGTGTGAGCCATGTCAGCTGGGCCTGAGAGTGCTGAAGAAGTTGAGAGAGTTTAGCTGAGTGTGCAGATGAAGTTTAACTCTGAGTGATCTTGTGGTCTAAGAGTGGAGGGAGCTGGACTGACTAGAGGCGAGGATGTGTGTATATCACTATTTAGAACTGGAAAATGAGAAGCTAGGGATTTAGTAAACAACTTGAGTTAAGTGGGTGGAGTAAGAGGAGGGGAGGGCTGAGTTGAGGAAAATGGATGCTATGGGAAGGAGGGACAAGTAAGTGTGGAAAGTTGTAATGTTATGTAAATGTTGCAGCTGGAAGAGGAAGGTGAAAGTGAACAAATTGGCTGCTTTCTGAGTGCACAGCGCAATGGAAAGAGAAATTGTTGAAAACGACTTGCAAGATATATATATATATATATATATATATATATATATATATATATATATATATATATATATATAAAAAAAAAAAAAAAAGAAAAGGAACGCTTGCACACACACACACACACACACACACACACACACACACACACACACACACACACACACACACACACACACACACACACACACACACACACACCATAGTAAATAAAAGTAAAAGGCAAAACAACACCAAAACAAACGCATTCAAAACATGCGTCCCCAAAAAATAAAAAAGAAAAGAAAAAACAAAAAAAAACTGCGAGTAAGCAAAATTCATAAGCAGCGACGTGAAATAAAATTCAAACCTCTCTCGCAAAACAACATCACAAACACAAACCAGAAAAAAACAAGCGTGAATTAGATCACGTGGTTGCGTTACTGAGGCTGGAACGCGGACCGAGGTTTGTGCTGTCTCATCTTGCTTTACTAAACCTCCAGCTCGAGACACTAACGCGCTACTCAGGGATCTTGCAGCGCTTGTGTGTGTTGGTCGGGTGAGATAGTGGCATCTCCATGTGCTCCTGCCCTGATGGAGTGGCGCCCTCGTCTTCTTGTGCCAGAATGATGGTGCTATTCTGCATGTGTGTCGGCCTAACGGTATTGCTGTGGCGTGTGTTGGATTAGCGACGTTTGGGTGTTTCCTGGGGTGTGTCTCTGTGCGTCTGTTGTCTTGTTTGTCCTTGTTGTGTTTGCTCGAGGAAAGGTAACAGTGTTGTGTGGTGTGGCGTGGCTCGGTGTTCGGCGCGAATCAGAATGTTGTATTCACTGCACTGGTGAGATGTCGATACAGAGACAAATCATGACGCGTTCTATTATACAGGCGTGTGTCTCTCTGGTCGTGTAAGTGTGATTGTGTGTGTGTGTGTGTGTGTGTGTGTGTGTGTGTGTGTGTGTGTGTGTGTGTGTGTGTGTGTGTGTGTGTGTGTGTGTGTGTGAGAGAGAGAGAGAGAGAGAGAGAGAGAGAGAGAGAGAGAGAGAGAGAGAGAGAGAGAGAAAGAGGGAGAGAGAGAGTCATAAGATTAAGGAAAAGTATGCATAGAACCATTCATGCTGAAGGAAGAAGACGGTCGGTGGGCTAAAATGAAAACGTCACACATCTAATCTCCCAAGAAACTAGAGGAAGGAATTTCAGAATAGCCAATGTAAGACAATAATAAAAGTGACAAACTTGTGCAGGAATCACAGCGTGGCTCCGTCAGCTCAGCAAGGCAGCCAGGCGCCGGCAGTAGTAGGGCGCGGCTGAGGCGGGGGACGTAGCCCTTGTCGGTGAGGGAGGTGTTCAGTGGGGCGCTGCCGCCACGTGATGGCGCAATGCTAGGGTGTCGTGGCGGGGCTGCGTGAGAGGCGAGGCTGGGAAGGCTGAAGATAGGGATGGGAGAGGGAGGAGAGAGAGAGGGAATAGTAGTTTTATTTTTTTTCATAGCGTTCTACTTTTTCCTATTTGGTTCTCAATACTTTATAATGATCCGCTGGAGAGATGTCGAGAGTTTTTAACACAGCACAGCACTCATTGTGTGAAATTAACGAGGTTTTCAATCCTTTTGATGAAGATGTGAGGAAGGAATCATGATTATTCGGAAAAAAAAATACTAGAACCGTCCATTGAGGAATAGCAAACACTGATGGTTAAAAGAGAGTAAAATGATGGTAAAATATAAATAAACTTATAGTTGTTGTGAAACGCAACGTGAAAAAGGTTCGTTTAAACTTGCGTGTAGGGACTTGTGCTAACTTTGAATATGCTAATGCAACAAAGTCACGGGGGAAAAAAATTTAAGAATATTTCAGATTTTAGAAAGGCCGTACGAAAATCAATCATGTTTTCTAAAATGAAACAAGAATAGGAAGGATAATAATATAACAAGCAAGTAGAATATACAGGGCTTCTTTTTTAACAGGTTTATTTTTGCATTCCATGGTTAGCCTCATATCTATAAATATATAAGTTTTGTAACACATGTCTTATCTCATGAAAAAGAGAAGATATGCGTGTTTCAGTCAAGGAAAGATGACAGAAAGCATCATCCAGCTTTATTTAAAACTGTAGATGAAGGAAAGCTAAGATAAATTTTCATCGATTCTATTTGCGTCCTCTTGAGTTTTTTCCTGCCTTAGATATACTTCCTGGTTTGCTTAGTATTTCTTACATCAACTTTTCTCTCCTCTCTTCTTCTCTATTCTACTCATCATTCAACAGCTATCCTCAACATTTCGTCTCTTCTTCCACCTCTCCTTATTGTTTGTTTCACTTTGCTTAGAATCTCCGAGTAGCGCTTTTCCTTCCTCTCTCATCCTGTGCTCCTTGCTTTTCCTTTCTGCACCTGCTATCATCAAGCGCCTTGCCTCTGCCTCTCCTTTGCTCTAATTCACATCTCGTTTCTCTCTCTCTCTCTCTGTCTCTCTCTCTCTCTCTCTCTCTCTCTCTCTCTCTCTCTCTCTCTCTCTCTCTCTCTCTCTCTCTCTCTCTCTCTCTCTCTCTCTCTCTCTCTCTCTCTCTCTCTCTCTCTCTCTCTCTCTCTCTCTCTCTCTCTCTCTCTCTCTCTCTCTCTCTCTCTCTCTCTCTCTCTCTCTCTCTCTCTCTCTCTCTCTCTCTCTCTCTCTCTCATTTCATTTCATCCCTTGCACATCTCCATGGATTTGAGTGATGTTGAAAATCCTTCGCATATTAATATTTTTCTATTTAGCTGATCTTTAGTGTTAGCATTTAAAGTACTGAGTGTTATTTTACAGCAGTTGGTAAACTCTCCAAAAGTTTTGTTTTTCGGTGGGAACATTGTACTTTCGTCACATGTTTCCTGTGACCAACACAATTTTATCATATATAGGTACATACATAAAATGCATGACACGTTTTAGTACTTTTATATAATTTATGTTTTTTGTTCTTGGCACTTACATTTACTTCTCTTTTCAGGTAACGATTGATATCTGCATGACAGCAGGTTACTTTGAGAAGTTGTGAATAAAGGTAAGATCAATATGTCTACTTATATCGAGACTAACCTAATTTTCACCGTATTTAGCGTTTTCCTTTAATTTCAAATCCTGTGAACATGTAAAAATCTGAAAGGTTTCAGGTCTTGTTAGGCGACTGTCCACAGATCAGAGGACTTAAGATTGAAAGAAACCTAAAAAGGTGGAAGGGAGCGCGCCAGGTTAATTTGCTGCTGGCTGTGACTGGACGGACGTACCTTGATTATTCTCAGTAGCGAGGTCACACAGGTGCAGGGTGTGAATTTCTGAATTAGCTGAGGATTGCTCTTCTGTTCTGCTTTTATTATTTTTATACTCGTTTCATGTTTAGCTTGACTGGGACGTCCTTTCGTGATATTTCAAAACCCGAAGCATGAGAACAAAATTTTCTATTAAATGATTGGAAATTATACAAAACTTATTTCTTGCTTATGTGTTCTCACCACACATTTTAAGATATAAAATAATGTGAAAAAAAATCAGTAGCACTAATAAACTAGCAGGGTGGGAAAATAACAGGAAGACTGAAGATAAATGAAGGAAAGGAGGTGAGAGGGTGATGCAGGGAGGAGCAGGGACAAGGAAGATTGGTAGGTGGGTCAGGGAGGATGGAGGAAGGGACAGGGAAGAGGAATCTTGTCAAGAAGAGAGAGGAAGGACAGGGGGAGAAGGAAAGATCAGGAGATTGGTCAGGGTGTCTGCGCTTGACCTCACAACTAAATGAAAGATAAATATTTGATATAGATCATGAGAACCGAAGGAGATTTAATACTTGGCAGAGAAACAAGGATGAGGAATGGAAAGAGTGTTGGATAGACAAGGATGCAGGAAATAGGAAAATAGACAGACACGTAGTTAGATAAATAGATTCAGAGAGAGAGAGAGAGAGAGAGAGAGAGAGAGAGAGAGAGAGAGAGAGAGAGAGAGAGAGAGAGAGAGAGAGAGAGAGAAATAGCAGATACCACAAGATTCACTGGTCCATTAAGGAGAGTTCTGAAGATCTACAGACTACTACCACTACTACTACTATTACTACTTCTACTTCTACTTCTACTTCTACTTCTACTTCTACTACTACTACTACTACTACTACTACTACTACCATTACTACTACTACTACTACTACTACTACTACTACTACTACTACTACTACTACTACTACTACTACTACTACTACTACTACTACTAGCATTACTACTACTACTACCACTACTACTACTACTACTACTACTACTACTACTACTACTACTACTACTACTACTACTACTACTACTAATAATAATAATAATAATAATAATAATACTACGATTATGTAAAGACCCACTGAGATGCCGGTCTCAGAATAGTGTCAAAAGAGTTGAATGTAATAAATGGGATAAATATGTTGAAACCTCCTACGTCATAGAAAGGTGGAAATATAGAAGCAGAGTTTACCAGAGGAGGGGATGATTGATTGAGAGTACTGGTTAATTCTTGCATTAGAAATGTGGACATAATAATGGTGAGAGAAGAAGAAAGTCTTGTTCAGCGAGGCCGTGGAGGAGGGTAGACATGCAGGTAGTAAGACCAGAACAGCAGTTTACATGAAAATAACGGTAGAAGATAGAAAGAAATGCAATATTGCGGTGGTGATAAAGAGATTGAAGACAGTCAGTGGAGAGTAGATGATGGACGAAAGAAAATTGCTTCCATTTTGTATACAGGAGCTGTATAGGTGGAAGCCTCCCATATATGTGAAGCTTATTCCATACTTGAGTAAGATACATAGTTGGCAGTTGAGGGGTGAGAACAACTAGCAGAGACAACTTGTAACACCTAACTACATAGAAGCTGTTTCATTCAGAGATGCAATGTGAAGTGTCCGGTTTAGTAAAGGACAAACCGATGATAATCGTAGAAGAGGGGGACAGCTGAGTGCCATTGAAAAAGAAGGCATAGTTGTCTGGAAAGTTGTGTCGAGTTGATTGATAGAGATATTGAGATTTTGAGACACTGGACAATGCTAAGTTTGCTCTACTCCAGTCAGAAATTTAAGATCAGAAGTCAGTCGTTCTGTGGCTTTCCTGCGTTTACTTCCTTATGGTTTGGTCATCTATGAAGAGACGTGGAAAAGTGCAGAGTATTATCCGCGTACGAGTGGATAAGACTTGAGGTTTGATTTAGAAGGTAATTGATGAACAATAGGAAGAGAGCGGGTGACAGGACAGAACCCTGAGGAATACCACTATTGTTAGATTTAGAACAGGGGTTCTCAACCTGGGGTACGCGTACCCCCAGGGGTACGTGAGAGGAATTTTGGGGTACGTGGCAGGTTTCTCAAAATTCTTCAGTTTTGAATAGCAGCAAATTTGTTTGTAGTATACAATTTGTCCTTCACTAGAACCAGGACACGTTAACAACGTTAACAAGGAAACTCTTGGAGTTACAGTTGCCACACAATCTTGCAAACCTATAATATTTGTTCTGATTTATTATTTTAAGTGTTATTCACACACACAGTGACTTATTTATCACTGTTACTAGTTACAAGTTGCAACTAGCTGCAAGCAACACTAGTTCACTGCCATAATGATCGAAAATTGTCTGATATAGTTTCTCTTTGGTAAATGCATTGCATGTTAGTCACATATAGTGTCTCCCTGTGAGGTACCAGTTCCTATCGACACTACCTCATAGAAACATACTAATATTAATTAAAAATTGTGTCTGCTCCACATATATAACACAATTTAAACTTCAATAAACCATGCATTTATTGTTACCCTTCCTGACGCTGCATTGTGGGTAAGGGTACGTGATCAATACTGAAAGACTTCGAGGGTACATCACATTAAAAGGTTGAGAAGAAGAAGAATTAACCTGTGCAAAAGCGAGGTGAAATGTGTGTTAAGGTTCCGTGCTGTCTTAAAGTCTTTAGAAATGAAAGATCTTGGTACACCAGACAATTATGTTTTGCTCTATATTATGATGTCAGTCGTATAAACTCAAATAACTATAAAGAAATACCATGGTAGAATAAGAACAGAAAAATACTGGTAGGAGTAAAAGCCTGGCAAATCAATAGATACATCGTAATACAGTGTTTAGAGACGATTACTCTGTACCGCGAGACGATACTGACTCCTGAATTAAACCAACCTGCGAACACTGAAATTGTGACAATTTGGGTCCTCTCCTATTGATATTAATCAAAGTATTACGATTTATTCACAATAGTAATATATTACACTCCGACGGAACACGGGCCTAATGTGTTTGAGATGTGGCATTTTGTTATAGTACATTTCGCTCTATATAGCGACTGTTTAGGACTAAAAAACTGTAGCTTCAGGTAGATATTCAATAATGTTATCTATCGATTTTCAGTCTTAAAGTAGGGAAAATTACGAATATTGATGCATTTCTTTTATAGTCCTCCTTGCTTCTCGAAAAGGTGCACGAATTTAGAAAAGGTTGAAGAACACTAAACTGTACCCTGAAAAAAAAACAGTAAAAAGATAAGATAAAATGACCAACATCTCTATTATTACGGAGGCTAATAATAATACCAAGACTAATTAAGTAATTCAGAGATAACGAAACGAACGACGATCACGAGAGCTTCCACGATAACAGTGTGTACGATAAGATTTGATTCCAGATTCCTCGATAGCGCTCCGAGTTTCCAAGATAACAATGGCATTCCAGTTTCCTCGATAGCGATGCAAGTTTCCAAAATGACGATGCCTTTCCATGATAAAGATGCCTTCCAGTTTCCAAGATAATAATGCGAGTTTCCACGATCAAGATGCAATTCCAGTTTCCACGGGAACGATGCGGGTTTCCACGATGTCGATGCGGTTCCAGTCCTCACGATGCGATTTCAAGACACAATATTGAAGTCCACTTGCCTACACAGGTACTGGGACGAACCCTTTCACCCCGTAAGGGTCCACCCAACACCCTTGAGTGCGAGTAAAGTGACGCTGCCACCTTCCTGCGCTGCAATTGAAGTCCACTTGCCTACACAGGTACTGGGATGAACCCTTTCACCCCGTAAGGGTCCACCCCACACCCTTAGGTGCGAGGAGAGTGGCGCTGCCACCTCACTGCGACGCAATTGAAGTTCACTTGCCTACACAGGTACTGGGGCGAACCCTTTCACCCCGTAAGAGTTCACCCCAGACCCGTGAGTGCGAGGAGAGTGACGCTGCCACCTTACTGCGCCTCACACGGGTAGCCATGAGCATAACCCGCCACACTCCACTCCCCAAACACTGTCAGTGAGTCCTTTTCACCCCGTAAAGGACCACTGGTACGGTCAGTGCCTGGCTCATGGCGCACAGCGTGCCCTCGTTCATGGCGAGTTGTTCAGCCCGATGTCATTATAAGCAGAGGTCCTGTACACCACTCACCACCAGACTCTATGCAAGGAGCCCTTATCACCCCTTAAAGGCCCCTCACGGCATCATCTGATGGACGGTAGACACGGCAGACTGCTTAAGGCGACGCCTTGCCTAGTATGAGGCGCTGCAAGTTGACAACAATCAGTGAGCTTGAAGCCGCGAAGGAAAATGAGTCCACGTTAACAATGGGATTCCACGACAGGTTGCGATTCCAGTGTCCACGGTACAGATGTGTTTGTTGAGGATAACGATCCGTTTATCGAGGCTAACGGTGCGGCGATGGCGATGGCGAAACGATCCAAAGTATTATTACCTACACAGGTACTGGGACGAAACTTTTACCCAGAAAGGGTCAACCCCAGTCCCGTGGTTATGAGAGCAGTGACGATGCAACCTTGCAATGCCTCACACAGGTCGCCATGAGCAATGACCCGCCACACACCACTCCCCAAACGCTGTCATGAAGTGAGTCCTTTTTACCTAACCTAACCTAACCTAACCTAACCTAACCTAACCTAACCTAACCTAACGTAAAGGACCACTGGTACTGTCAGTGCCTGGCTCATGGCGCACAGCGTGCCCTCGTTCATGGCGAGTTGTTCAGCCCGGTGTCATTATAAGCAGAGGTCCCGTACACACCACTCACCATCATATTCTATGCAAGGAGCCCTTATCACCCCTTTAGGGCCCCTCACGGCACCATCCGGTGAGTGGTAGACATTGATCTCTTGCTTATGGCGACCCTTGCCTAGTGTGATGCGCTGCAAGTGGACGACTAGTAGTGAAGCTTGAGGCCACCAAGGAAAAGCAGGACCTGCAGCCAGTTCCTGCCTTGGGCCCCAGGCCGGACCCGACGGCCACCTCCTTCCCCCGTGCGGCGCCCAAGGCCGTCACGGCCCTCAAACATCTTTAGGCCGAAAGTTCTCAATCGTCGTTTTAATTTTGATTCGAATATAAAATCGTCGATGGTAAATGAAAAATAGCTTTGGTGTGAAAGTGTGCAAGAGTTAGCTGATTAATGAAACAAGGTGAGGCAGCTTTGCTCCGGAGTATTTAGTGTACTTTGCATGTTGCTGCCGTGAATGTGTACGTGTTTGTAGGTAACTGGATAGAAACAGTAGACCA